>NW_017196926.1:0-8295 GCF_001704415.2 Capra hircus
CTTTCCCGACCACGCAGGGAACGGATCCCTGCTCTCGAGCTAGGAGGTGGAAACGGGGCTCCTCTGGATGTGGGCGGACTCTCGTGCTTCTCTCTCGAGTGGAGATGGGTTTATCTGGGAACTTCTTAAGTTGCAGCAGGGGTGTGAAGGACCCTTTGAAGTTTCAGAGGTTATGTGATTAGCCTTGAGACGCCTCAGCGGAAATGGGCCTCATCACGCCTGGAGGTGAGAACCTCCTGGATTTTCTCGAGTTGCGGCAGGTGCTCTCAACTTACAAAGGGCACAATAGGGACCCGCTCTGTTGGCCTTAGAAAGGCCAGTCCCCATGCGAGTTGCTCGGGGGCCTCTCGGATTCCTCCCGACGATGCCGGGGCCTAAGACCTTGTGTGTGGAGTCGGTGCCGGAACCTGAGGCATTCCTCTCCAGTGCTGACATGGATCTTGGGGTACTTCTGGAGTCTCCCCAGGGGAGTCAGTCCTGGTCTCGAGTTTGGGTATGCACGTGCGCTTTCCTCCCGAGCTCTAGCAGCATTGTCACGCTTCCCTTCGCGTGGAACAAGGGATCAGTGGCTTTCCCTCGAGGTTTACCACGACGCTTTCCACGAGGCTTTCCCACAGGGCTTTCCCTCGTGCAACCGTGGTGTGAGTCGATCCTCGGCTTGAAAGTGGAGCAGTGCCAGGAAAACAGTTTTCCCTGGAATGGACTGAGACATCTTGGGGACTCTGGGAATGGTGGCACGACCCTGGAGTTCCTCTCGCCTTTCCTGTGGAGAGCGCCTCCTCTTGAGATGCGCCAGGAACGCCAGGAATTCTTTCCTGTCTACGCAGGGAAAGGATCCCTCCTCTCGAGCTAGGAGGCGGAAACGGGGCTCCTCTGGATGTGGGCGGGTCTCTGGTGCTTCCTCTCGTGTGGAGACGGGTATGTCGGTGAACTTCTTGAGTTGCAGCAAGGGTGTGATGGACCCTTTGGAAGTTCCAGAGGTTAGGTGTGATTAGACTCGAGACGCCTCAGCGGAAATGGGCCTCATCTCGCCTGCAGGGGAGAACCTCCTCGATTTTCTCGAGTTTCAGCAGGTGCTCTCCAGTTACGACCGGGACTTATGTAACCGCTCTGGTCCACTCAGGAAATGCCAGTCGACTTGCGAGTTGCTAAGGGGCTCTCGGGATTCCTCTCGGTCGATGACGGGCCTAAGACCTTGTTTGGAGTCGGTGCCCGAACCTGAGGTTTCCTCTCCAGTGCTAACATGGATCTTGGGGTGGTACTACTGGAGTCTCCACAGGGAGTCATCTTCGTCTCCAATGGGGCATGCGCGTGCGCTTTTCTCCCGAGCATTAGGAGCAGAGTCAATTTTCCCGTTGGGTTGATCAAGGGGTTTCTTGTTTTCCCTCGAGGCTTTCCCACGAGGCTTTCCCACAGGGCTGTCCACGTGCCACCATCGTGTGTGTCGGTCCTCCGCGTGAACGTCGAGGCAGTGCAGGGTAAACAAGTTCCTCTGGAAAGGACTGAGACATCTGGGGGACTCTTGGAATGGTGGAACGACCCTGGAGTTCCTCTCACCTTTCTTGTGGAGCGTGCCTCCTCTTGAGATGCGACAGGTACGACAGGAATTCTTTCCCGGCCAATCAGGGAAAGGATCCCTCACATTGAGCTAGGAGGGGGAATTGGGGCTCCTCTGGATGTGGGTGGTACCCTGGTGATTCCTATGTAGTGGCGACGGGTCTCTCGTGGAACTTCTTGAGTTGCAGCTATGGTGTGAAGGACCCTTTGGAAGTTCCAGAGGTTAGGTGTGATTAGCCTCGAGACGTCTCAGTGGAAATGGGCTTCATCTCGCCTGAAGGGGAGAATCTCCTTCATTTTCTCGAGTTGTGGCAGGTGCTCTCGACTTACGACGGGGACCTCAGGGACCCGTTCTGTTGGCCTTAGGAAAGACCAGTTCCCATGTGAGTTGCTAGAGGGCCTCTCGGGATTCCTCACCGGTAGATGCCGGGGCCCAAGACCTTGTGTGGAGTGGGGGCCAGAACCTGAGTATTCCTCTCCAGTGCTGACATGTTTTTTTGGATACTTCTGAAGTCTCCAAGGGGAATCAGTCCTCGTCTCGAGTGGGGCATGCGCATGCCCCTTCCTCCCGAGCTGTAGCAGCAGTGTCATGCTTCCCGTCGCGCGTGGATCAATGGATCTGTGGCTTTTCCTCTAGGCTTTTCCTAGAGGCTTTCCCACGAGGCTTTCCCACAGGGCTGTCCCCCGTGCCACCGTGGTGTGAGGCGATCCTCGGCATGAAAGTTTAGGCACTCTGTAAAAACAAGATCCTCTGGAATGGACTGAGACATCTGGGGACGCTTGAAATGGTGGCACGACCATGGAGTTCCTCTCGCCTTTCCTGTGGAGAGCGCCTCCTCTTGAGATGCGACGAGAACGCCGGGAATTCTTTCCCGACCTCGAAGGGAAAGGATCCCTCCTCTCGAGCTATGAGGCGGAAACGGGGCTCCTCTGGATGTGGGGCGGAACTATCGTGCTTCCTCTTAAGTGCAGACGGGTATGTCGGGGAACTTCTTGATTTGCAGCAAGGGTGTGAAGGACCCTTTGGAAGTTCCAGAGTTTAAGTGTGCTTAGCCTTGAGATGTGTCAGAGCGGAAATAGGCTTCATTTTGCCTGGAGGGGAGAACATCCTTGATTTTCTCCAGTTGCGGCAGGTGCTCTCGACTTACAATGGGGACCGCAGGGACCCGCTCTGGTGGCCTCAGGAAAGGCCAGTCAAGATCCAAGACAACATTGGAGAGGGAGAGAGACATCACGAGAGGCTCCCGAGCAACTCGCATGGGGACTGGCCTTTCCTGAGGCCACCAAAGCGGGTCCCTGAGGTCCCCGTCGTAAGTCGAGAGCACCTGGCGCAACTCGAGAAAATCCAGGAGGTTCTCCCCTCCAGGCGAGATGAGACCCATTTGCGCTGAGGCATCTCGAGGCTAATCACACCTAACCTCTGGAACTTCCAAAGGGCCCTTCACACCATTGCTGCAACTCAAGAAGTTCCCCGACATACCCGTTTCCACTCGAAAGGAAGCACGAGAGTCCCGCCCACAACCAGAAGAGCCCCGTTTCAGCCTCATAGCTCGAGAGGGGATCCTTTCCCTGCGTGGTCGGGAAAGAATTCCGGAGTTCCCTTCGCATCTCAAGAAGAGGCGCTCTCCACAGGAAAGGCGAGAGGAACTCCAGGGTCGTGCCACCATTCCCTGAGTCCCCCAGATGTCTCAGTCCATTCCAGGGAAACCTGTTTTCCCTGCACTGCCTTGACTTTCAAGCCGATGATCCTACACCACGGTGGCACGAGGGACAGCCCTGTTGGAAAGCCTCGAGTAAAGCCTCGTGGGAAAGCCTCGAGGGAAAGACACAGATCCCTTGATCCTCGCAAAGGGAATCGTGACACTGCGGCTACAGCTCGGGAGGAAAGCCCACGTGCATGCCCCACTCGAGACGAGGACTGACTCCCCTGGGGAGACTCCAGAAGTCCCCCAAGACCCATGTCATACGGGAGAGGAATCCTCAGGTTCCGGCACCAAATCCACACAAGGTCTTAGTCCACGGCATCGACAGGAGAGGAATCCGAGAGGCCCCCGAGCAACTCGCATGTGGACTGGCCTTTTCTGAGGCCACCAGAGCGGGTCCCTGAGGTCCCCGTCGTAAGTCCAGAGCACCTGCCGCCACTCGAGAAAAACCAGGAGGTTCTCCCCTCCATTCTAGATGAGGCCCATTTCCGGTGAGGGGTCTCGAGGCTAATCACACCTAACTTCTGGAACTTCCAAAGGGTCCTTCACACCCTTGCTGCAACTCAAGAAGTTCCGAGACATACCCGTCTCCACTCGAGAGAAAGCACGATTGTCCCGCCCACATCCAGAGGAGCCCCGTTTCCGCCTCCTAGCTCGAGAGGAGGGATCCTTTCCCTGCGTGGTCGGGAAAGAATTTCCAGCGTTCCCGTCGCATCTCAAGAGGAGCCGCTCACCACAGGAAAGGCGAGAGGAACTCCAGGTGGTGCCACCATTCCCAGAGTCCCCCAGATTTCTCAGTCCATTCCAGGGAAACCTGTTTCCCTGCACTGCCTCGACTTTCAATCCGAGGAACGACTCACACCACGGTGGCACGTGGGACAGCCCTGTGGGAATTCCTCATGAAAAAGCATCGTGGGAAAGCCTCCAGATAAAGCCACAGATCCCTGGATCCTCCGAGAAGGGAAGCGTGACACTGCTGCTACAGCTCTGGAGGAAAGTGCACATACATGCCCCCAATAGAGATGAGGACTGACTCACCTGGGAGACTCCAGAAGTACCCCAAGAATCATGTAAGCACTGGAGAGTTATTCTCAGGTTCCGGCACCGACTCCACACAAGGTATAAGGCGCCAGCATCGACGGGAGAGGAATTCCGAGATGCCCCCAAACAACTCGCATGGGGACTGGCCTTTCCTGAGGAAACCAGAGCGGGTCCCTGAGGTCCCCATCGTAAGTCGAGAGCACCTGCCGCAACTCGAAAAATCCAGGAGGTTCTCCCCTCCAGGCGAGATGAGGCCCATTTCCGCTGAGGCGTCTCGAGGCTAATCACACCTAACCTCTGGAACTTCCAAAGGGTCCTTCACACCCTTGCTGCAACTCAAGAAGTTCCCCGACATACCCGTCTCCACTCGAGAGGAAGCATGAGAGTCCCGCCCACATCCAGAGGAGCCCGTTTCCGCTTCTAGCTCGAAATGAGGGGTCCTTTCCCTGCGTGGTCGGGAAAGATTTCCCGGCGTTCCCGTCGCATCTCAAGAGGAGGCGCTCTCCACAGGAAAGGCGAGAGGGACTCCAGGGTCGTGCCACCATTCCCAGAGTCCCCCAGATTTCTCAGTCCATTCCAGGGAAACCTGTTTTCCCTGCACTGCCTCGACTTTCAAGCCGACGATCGACCTACACCACGGTGGCACGAGGGACAGCCCTGTTGGAAAGCCTCGAGGTAAAGCCTCGTGGGAAAGCCTCGAGGGAAAGCCACAGATCCCTTGATCCACGCAAAGGGAAGCGTGACACTGCGGCTACAGCTCGGGAGGAAAGCCCACATGCATGCCCCCACTCGAGACGAGGACTGACTCCCCTGGGGAGACTCCAGAAGTCCCCAAGACCCATGTCAGCACTGCAGAGGAATTCTCAGGTTCCGGCACCGACTCCACACAAGGTCTTAGGCCCCCGGCATCGACGGAGAGGAATCCCGAGAGG
The DNA here is from genome assembly GCF_001704415.2 of Capra hircus. Lineage (NCBI taxonomy): Eukaryota > Metazoa > Chordata > Mammalia > Artiodactyla > Bovidae > Capra > Capra hircus. The sequence continues at coordinate 5,234 of NW_017196926.1, forward strand.
CCCCCGAGCAACACGCATGGGAACTGGCCTTTCCTGAGGCCACCAGAGCGCGTCCCTGAGGTCCCCGTCGTAAGTCGAGACCACCTGCCACAACTCGTGAAAATCCAGGAGGTTCTCCCCTCCAGGGGAGATGAGGACCATTTCCGCTGAGGCGTCTCGAGGCTAATCACACCTAACCTCTGGAACTGCCAAAGGGTCCTTCACACCCTTTCTGCAACTCAAGAAGTTCCCCGACATACCCGTCTCCACTCGAGAGGAAGCACGAGAGTCCCGCCCTCATCCAGAGGAGCCCCGTTTCCGCCTGCTAGCTCGAGAGGTGGAATCCTTTCCCTGCGTGATCGGCAAAGAATTCCAAGCGTTCCATCGCATCTCAAGAGGAGGCGCTCTCCACAGGAAAGGCGAGAGGAACTCCAGGGTCGTGCCACCATTCCCAGAGTCCCCCAGATGTCTCAGTCCATTCCAGGGAAACCTGTTTTCCCTGCACTGCCTCGACTTTCAAGCCGACGATCGAACTACACCACGGTGGCACGTGGGACAGCCCTGTGGGAAAGCCTCGTGGGAAAGCCCTCGAGGAAAGCCACAGATCCCTTGATCCACGCGAAGGAAGCGTGACACTGCTGCTACAGCTCGGAGGAAAGCGCACGTGCATGCCCCCACTCGAGACGAGGACTGACTCCCCTGGGGAGATTCCAGAAGTACCCCAAGATCCATGTCAGCACTGCAGAGGATCCTCAAGTTCCGGCACCGACTCCACACAAGGTCTAGGCCCTGGCATCGATGGGAGAGGGAATCCCCAGAGGCCCCCGAGCAACTCGCATAGGGACTGGCCTTTCCTGAGGCCACCAGAGCGGGTCCCTGAGGTCCCCGTCGAAGTCGAGAGCACCTGCCGCAACTCGAGAAAATCCAGGCGGTTCTCCCCTCCTGGCAACATTGAGGACCATTTCCACTGAGGCGTCTCGAGGCTAATCACACCTAACCTCTGGAACTTCCAAAGGGTCCTTTTACACCCTTGCTGCAAATCCAGAATTTTCCCCGACATAGCCGTCTCCACTCGAGAGGAAGCACGAGAGTCCCGCCCACATACAGAGGAGCACCGTTTCGCCTCCTAGCTCGAGAGAAGGGATCCTTTCCCTGAGTGTCGGGAAAGAATTCCCGGCGTTCCCGTCGCATCTCAAGAGGAGGCGCTCTCCACAGGAAAGTCGAGAGGAAGTCCAGGGTCGTGCCACCATTCCCAGATTCACCAGATGTCTCAGTCCATTCCAGGGAAACCTGTTTTCCTTGCACTGCCGTTGACTTTCAAGCCATCGATCGACTCACACCACGGTGGCCACGTGGGATAGCCCTGTGGAAAGCCTCGTGGGAAAGCCACAGATCCCTTGATCCAGGCGAAGGGAAGCATGACACTGCTGCCACAGCTCCGGAGGTAAGCGCACGTGCATGCGCCCACTCAAACGAGGACTGACTCCCCTGGGAGACTCCAGAAGTACCCCAAGATCCATGTCAGCACTGCAGAAGAATCCTCAGGTTCCGTCACCGACTCCACACAAGGTCTTAGCCCCGGCCTCGATGGTAGAGAATCCCGAGAGGCCCCCGAGCAACTCGCATGTGGACTGGCCTTTCCTGAGGCCACCAGAGCGGGTCCCTGAGGTCCCCGTCGTAAGTCGAGAGCACCTGCCGCAACTCGAGAAAATCCAGGAGGTTCTCCCCTCCAGCCGAGATGAAGCCCTTTTCCGCTGAAGCGTCTGGAGGCTAATCACACCTAACCTCTGGAACTTCCAAAGGGTCCTTCACACCCTTGCTGCCACTCAAGAAGTTCCCTGATATACCCGTCTCCTCTCGATAGGAAGCACGAGGGTCCCGCCCACATCCAGAGGAGCCCCTTTCCGCCTCGTAGCTCGAGATGTGGGATCCTTTCCCTGCTTCGTCGGAAAGAATTCCCCGGCGTTCCCGTCGCATCTCAAGTGGAGGCGCTCTCCACAGAAATGTGAGAGGAACTCCAGAGTCGTGCCACCATTCCAAGAGTCCCCTAGATATCTCAGTCCATTCCAGAGGAACCTGTTTTCCCTGCACTGCCTCGACTTTCACGCCGAGGTTCGACTCACACCTCGGCGGCATGTGGACAGCCCTCTGGGATAGCCTCGTGTAAAGCCTGGAGGAAAAAGCCACAGATCACTTGATCCACGCGACCGGAAGCGTGACACTGCTGCTACAGCTCAGGAGGAAAGCGCACGTGCATGCCCCCATTCGAGACGAAGACTGACTTCCCTTGGGGGGGCTCCAGAATACCCCAAGATCCATGTCAGCACTGTAGAGGAATCCTCAGGTTCCTGCCCCAACTCCTCACAAGGTCTCTTTTTTTCTTTCCTTTACTCTTTTCTTGCATTTATTTAAACACAGCTTCTCAAAACTTTTGAGTGAAATTGGGCCTCCTTTGGTAAGCAAAGAACCTGAAATTAGTATTTAAAAAATGAACAGGCAAAGTCTTCAGATCATCCACAACACAGGTGTAGTGTTCCCTTCTTTTTTCTCAAAACTCTGAACCACCCAGTTTTTCCATATAGTCTTAAAAGCCTAGAAGAACAGAGTACATTTTGTGGTGGAATATTATTTTCACTTGCTGATTACTAATTGAAATACCATTATCCCCTTCTAACAGCTTTAAGAAATAGCCTTTTTAAGGCATACATTGTGCCAACTCATCTTATTCCCTGCTATGTATAATACAGATTACATAAAGGCTGTCAAAGTCACATTTATATAAGCATTAAGCATTGCTGTATTGAAAGATCTTTAGTTTTTAACACTAGCAGTATAGAGTTACAGAGCGTAATTTTATCACTTAACTGCAGGTATATTAAGTATGGTATGTTTCATGGACTCGAGGAAAACGGGCATTTTTTTCTTTAATTTACTACTGACAATCTAATCAGAACAGTTCTCCTAAGCATTGATATGTTAGAAGAAGAAAGTAAAAAACCAAACGTTATTGTTGCTTTTTGCCATTTGGTAGCATTTTTACACACAGGCTTCAATTCTTTCAGAATACCCTGTATTCAGTAGAA
>NW_017196927.1:0-8295 GCF_001704415.2 Capra hircus
GTGGAGACGGGTATGTCGGGGAACTTCTTGAGTTTTAGCAAGGGTGTTTAGGACACTTTGGAAGTTCCAGAGTTTAGTTGTGATTACTCTCGAGACGCCGCAGAGAAAATGGGCCTCATCTCGACTGGAGCAGAGAACCTCTGGATTTTCTCGAGTTGCGGCAGGTACTCTCGACATACGACCGTGACCTCAGGGACAGTGTAGCAGATGTGTCACGCTTCCCGTCCCGGGATCAAGGGATCTGTGGCTTTCCCTCGAGGCTTTCTCACAGGGCTGTCCCACATGCCACCATGGTGTGAGTGGATCCTCGGCGTGAAAGTTGAGGCAGTGCTGGGAAAACGGGTTCCTCTAAAATGGACTGAGACATCTGGGGGACTCTTGAAATGGTGGCACGACCCTGGAGTTCCTCTTGCCTTTCCTATTGAGAACCCTTGCTCTTGAGATGCCATGGGAACGCCGAAAAATCTTTCCTGACTAAGCAGGATAGGATCCTTCATCTCGGAAACGGGGGTTCCTCTGAATGTGGGCGGACCCTCGTGCTTCCTCTCGTGTGGAGACGGGTATGTCGGGGAACTTCTTGAGTTGCAGCAAGGACCCTTTTTAATTTCCAGAGGTTAGGTGTGATGAGCCTCCAGACACCTCAGAGGAAATGGGCCTCATCCCGCCTGGAGGGGAGAACCTCCTGGATTTTACCCAGTTGCGGGCAGGTGCTCTCGAGTTACGACGGGTCTCAGGGACCCGCTCTGGTGGCCTCAGGAAAGGCCAGTCCCCATGCGAGTTACCAGGGGGCCTTTAGGGATTCCTCTCCCATCGATGCCGGTGCCTAAGACCTTGTGTGGAGTCGGGGCCAGACCCTGAGGATGCCTCTCCAGTGCTGACATGAATCTTTCCGTACTTCTGGAGTCTCACCAGGGGAGTCAGTCCTCATCTCGTGTGGGGGCATGCACCTGCCATTTCCTCACGACCTGCAGCAGCAGTGTCACGCTTGCCCGACGTGTGGATCAAGGGATCTGTCGCTTTCCATTGAGGCTTTCCCACGAGGCTTTCCAACAGGGCTGTCCCACGTGCCACGGTGGTGTGAGTCGATCCTCGCGTGAACGTCGAGGCAGTGCAGGGAAAACAGTTTCTTCTGGAATGGACTTAGACATCTGGGGACTCTTGGAATGCTGGCAAGCCCTGGAGTTCCTCTCGTCTTTCCTGTGGAGAGCGCCTCCTCTTGAGATGCGACGGGAAGGCCGGGAATTCTTTCCGAGACGACAAAGGGAAAGGATCCCTCTTCTCGAGCTACGAGGCGGAAACGGGGCTCCGCTGGATATGGGCGGGAACCTCGTCCTTCCTCTCGAGTGATATGGGTATGTCGGAGAACTTCTTGACTTGCAGCAAGGGTGTGAAGGACCCTTTGGAAGTTCCAGAGGTTAGGTGTGATTAGCCTCGAGACGCCTCAGCGGAAATGGCCTCATCTCGCCTGGAGGGGAGAACCTCCTGGATTTTCTCGAGTTGCGGCAGGTGCTCTCGAGTTACGACGGAGACCTCAGGGACCCGCTCTGGTGACCTCAGGAAAGGCCAGTCCCATGCGAGGTGCTAGGGGCCTCTCAGGATTCCTCTCCGGTCGATGCCGGGCCTAAGACCTTGTGTGGAGTCGGGACCGGAACCTGAGGATTCCTCTCCAGTGCTGACATGGATCTTGGCGTACTTCTGGAGTCTCCCAAGCTTGCGTCAGTCCTCGCTCGAGTGGGGTCATGCACGTGCGCTTTCCTCCCGAGCGGTAGCAGCAGTGTCACGCTTCCCTTCTCGTGGATCAAGGAATCTGTGGCTTTCCCTGGAGTCTTTCCCATGAGGCTTTCCCACAAGGCTATTCCACTTGCCACCATGGTGTGAGTCGATCCTCGGCGTGAAAGTCGAACCAGTGCAGGGAAAACAGGAACCTCCTTCCCCACAGTAGGGGATACACTGTCCCCTTGGGCGGTATCTCCAGGGCACTCGCGCTGGGGGTTGCCCGCGGAGGTGCGGGCCTCAGGCTCCACGTGAGAAAAGCCCAAATGGCATTAGCTGCCAGTCCAGACGCTGGCCCTCAGGTCTCTGGCCGGAGCCTTGGGCTCCAGGCAACTCAAAGCCCTCGGGGTGGCACTCTGGGACTGCTGTAGGGAAAGGATGCCAAGAGCCCACGGAGGAGTTGGGGAGGGGCATGGGGGAAACGGAGGCGAGGACAGCGAGGGATCTAGGTGGAGGCGCTGGAGAGAGCGTCTGGTGTCCCGGAATGCCTCGGAGGAGCCAGCGGGGGACAGTCGAGGACCAGGGACCTGTGGAATGTGAAAAGGCGGGAAATCTCAGAGCAAGGCAGGCTGGGAAAGGGGCGTTGGTGGCCAATTCAAAGGGACCTAGGGGCGTTTCCTGGCGGTGAGTTCCCTTGGCACTGCTGAGGGCCCCTGATTGATCCACTCGGGGTTGAACCCACCCCCCGCTGCGAGGGAGGGCCACAAACCAAAGCCCCCGAACTGCCCGCCCACCCCAACGGGGATCTTGGCGGTCCAGGGCACAGCCGTGCCCCGGGAAAAGCCCACTCGCTCCACGGGACTCCGTCCAGGGTCTCTGCTTGGAAAGAGGCCAGGGGCGGCCCCCTCCATCTACCCACCCAAACCCTATTGACGTCAATGGTGGCGGAGACGCCTCCCGTTCTCCAGAGTCCTGAGCTGCTGGGTCCCCGCCCACTCGGCCAGCAGTCTGCAGCGTGCCCGTGTGCCTCTCCCACCATGGCTTCGTCCGGCTCCTCCAGCACCTCAAGCGGTACGTTTGCCCTCGGTCCCTGTGGTCGGATCACATCTCAGGGGATTTGCGGGTGGCCTGGGCAAGGGCTCTCGCCAATGTGTTGACCCCCCTCCCACCCGAGAACTGGGACCCATCGGCCAGGCCCGGGGTTCCGAGGCGTCAGGTGTGGCCCAAATTCGGAGGGCGTGGCATCGTTCGTTCATCTTGCTCCTTTGGCACACACATGGCTTCTCCGTTCTCTTTCTGGAAGACAGTGTTGTTTCAGGGGGCGTGCTGCGGGGGCGGGGCCGGGGTTGGGGTGGTGGGAGCGGGTGCTTTGCTGGGATGAGGCCCTTTATCCTCACATCTTCATGTGGGAATGGGAGTCGGGGAGCTCTGTGGCCTTGCTGCCTTCAGTGGCTTCCTCTGCACAGGGGCCTAGTGGCTTCTGCCTTTTGTCAGGCGTTACGGGGTTTGGGCGTCGCTTTGGTGGCCTTGGCCTTTGCCTTGGCCTGGGCCTTGGCCTTGCCTTGGCGTTGCTGTTGCCTTGCCTTGGTCTTGGCTTGGCCTTGCCCTGCCCTTGAACTTGAACTTGAACTTGACTTGACTTTGACCTTGACTTGACTTGACCTTGAACTTGACCTTGACCTTGACCTTGAACCTTGAACTTGAACTTGAACTTGACTTGAACTTGAACTTGACTTGACCTTGACTTGATTGACTTGAACTTGAACTTGACTTGAACTTGAACTTGACTTGAACTTGAACTTGACTTGAACTTGAACTTGACTTGAACTTGACTTTGAACTTGAACTTGAACTTGACCTTGAACTTGACTTGACTTTTGAACTTGAACTTGAACTTGAACTTGACTTGAACTTGAACTTGAACTTGAACTTGAACTTGAAACTTGAACTTGAACTTGACTTGACTTGACTTGAACTTGAACTTGAAACTTGAACTTCAACTTGAACTTGACTTGACCTTGACCTTGAACTTGACCTTGAACTTGAACTTGAACTTGAACTTAACTTGAACTTGGACCTTGACTTGAACTTGACCTTGACCTTGAACTTGAACTTGAACTTGACCTTGACCTTGACCTTGAACTTGAAACTTGACCTTGACTTGAAGTTGACCTTGAACTTGAACTTGATCTTGAGCTTGAACTTGAACTTGAACTTGACCTTGATTGAACTTGAACTTGACTTGACCTTGACCAACAACGGGAGACCTCGAGATTTGCTCAGAGCACCGGAGGTCCAGAAGCAGGGCCCTGTATCTCCCCTTCCCTTTGTGATCATTGCAAAGACATTCCTAGCTGATAGCGGGAGTGCCCCTGAAGAAGCAAGCAGTGGGAGTGTGTTTGACACGACTGTGTGCCTTCCTGGCCTCAGCTCCACAAGGGGCCTTTCCTCTCGAAGTAGGCCCCATGTCCCCTTGGGGAGGGTGTCATGCCTCTTTTCTCCTCACTGCCAAAGGGTGGAGCCAAGCTCGCTCTGTCAGAGGTACAAAAACAGCAATTGAATGGATTTTCAAGCTCTTGCTAGGCTGCACCCTTTCAGGGCCCACTTTACTGAAACAGGTGCTCTGTGGCCCCTGGTTGGGTATGCAGGTTCACAAACAGGGTGAGATCCTGTCCAAGCCAAGAATTTTCCTGAAAGACCTAGGCTCACTAGAGCTCTCCTCCAGAGCAAAGGGATAGAGGAGATGTATGGAGGAGTCTTTGCCTTTCCCTGTGAGTGTGGGGCTAGTCCCTACGGCCCCAAGCTCAGGGATAACTGCCTCTAAGAAAGGAATGGCAAGAAGCGCTATTCTTGGAGGTTGGGACAGGGAGTTCGCAGCATGTGGGGAAAGAAAGACTTCTTCGGGGAAGAAGAGGCAACCACCGGGGGTGTGTTTGCAAGCCTCTATTTGGAAGGAACAGGTTTGCTTATACAACTCAAGACCTCCAGATCTGCTCAGAGGACTGAAGTTCCAGAGACAGGGCCATGTATCTCCCCTTCCCTTTGAGATCCTTGCAAAGACATTCCTAGCAGATCGTGGGAGTGCCCATGAAGAAGCAAGCAGCGGGAGTGTGCTTGACATCACTGGCTGCCTACCTGGGCTCAGCTCCTCAAGGGGCCTTTCTCTCCTGGTAGGCCCTATGTCCCTTTGGGAGAGGGTGGTGCCCTCTTCCCTCCACACTGCCAAAGGGTGGAGGTGGAGCAAACTCGTTCTCTCCGAGGTAAAAAAAAAAAAAGACAAATTGGATGGATTTTTAAGCTCTTGCTATGCTGCACCCCTCCAGGACCCACTCGAGCAAAACAGGTGCCCTGTGGCCCCTAGGTCGGGTATGCAGGTTCACACACCGGGTGGGATCCCGTCAAAGCCAAGAATTTTCCTGACAGACCTAGGCTCACTAGAGCTCTCCTCCAGAGGAAAGGGGACAGAAAAGACGTGTGTGTGGAGGTGGCTCTGCCTTTCCAGGTCCCAATCTCAGGGATAACTGCCCCTAAGAAAGGAACTGCTGCTGCTGCTGCTGCTAAGTTGCTTCAGTCGTGTTCGACTCTGTGCGACGCCATAGACGGTAGCCCACTAGGCTCCCCCGTCCCTGGGATTCTCCAGGCAAGAACAGTAAGTGGGTTGCCATTGCCTTCTCCAATGCATGAAAGTGAAAATGAAAGTGCAGTCGCTCAGTCGTGTCCGACCCTCAGCGACCCCACGGACTGCAGCCTACCAGGCTTCTCCGTCCATAGGATTTTCTGAAAGGAACTGCAAGAAGCGCTTTTCCAGGAGGCTGGGAAAGGGTGTTCGCAGGATGTGGGGAAAGAGAGCCTCCTTCGGGGAAGAATAGGCGGCCACTTGTTTTGTGTTGCAAACCTCTATTTGGAAGGAACAGGTTAGCTTATACAAAGGGAGACCTCCAGATCTGCTCAGAGGACCAAAAGTTGCAGAGGCAGGTCGGTGTATTTTCCCTTCACTTTGCGATCCTTGCAAAGACATTCCTTGCTGATAGATGATTCAGCAAGGGCCTTTGAGACTGTTGTTTTCTTTCCTAGGTTCAAAGATTCCTTCAGTTCCTAATATAGATATCCTAGAAATTATCTGACATCCGTGAAAATCTGATATGTCCTGGTCAAATGCTGTCAGTTATAATTCCAGTTATCATATTAAAGCATTTCAAGTCGCAGCAGTGACCAGATTACATTGTCAATTTCTATTTAATCAGGTTTTAACCATGTCCTCTATGGTTTCACACTGATGCCTTTGCAGAAATACTGCTACTTCAAGATATATGGAATATACTTTTTTTTAAGCTTACCGATAATTTGTTTGTTTGTTTGTTTGTTTGTCTTCTGGTAAGCTGGTACCAGATGGAATTTAGTCTCCTCTCTAGGTTAAGAGAACAAAGTTTTCTTAGAATGCAATTTTTGATAACAGACTATGAGTTTCTTTACCTTTCATTGATTTATAATTGTTTTCATCATCTGTTTTTTTACTTCGGTAAAGTAAATAAGCCTTATTTAAGATTTTGGTACATGTAGGATGGACTAAGCTTTCCCCACTCTTGCAAGTTCCCTTAACCCTTCAGATTCTTCTCGTGGGACCAAGATCTCACTTTCCTCCAGAGGGACAATCCAAGCTTTTTATTAGTTGATCTGCCCCTGACATCAGAGTCCATTTGAGCACGAGTTGGCCTATAATTTAGGCATGAAACTATGACTACATAAAGAAAAGGTGACTTTATGATTCAGGGATGGCCATGATATGCCTTGCACTTCAGAGAAAATGGGTTAAAATGATTTTTTTTTCTTCAAAACTGCACAGCCAGTTCTTTCAGCATATGCAATTGAAAACATCTAGTCATTAGGTCAGTTTTCATTCCAATCCCAAAGAAAGGCAATGACAAAGAATATTCAAGCTGCTGCACAATTGCACTCATCTCACACACTAGTAAAGTAATGCTCAAAATTCTCCAAGTTCACATGAACTGTGAACTTCCAAATGTTCAAGAGGGATTTAAAACATGCAGAGAAACCAGAGATCAAACTGCCAACATCCACTGGATCATTGAAAAAGCAAGAGAGTTCCAGAAAAAAAGACATCTATTTCTGCTTTATTGACTATGCCAAAGCCTTTGACTGTGTGGATCACAATAAACTGGGAAAAAATTCTGAAAGAGATGGGAATACCAGACCACCTGACCTGTCTCTTGAGAAACCTGTATGCAGGTCAGGAAGAAACAGTTCGAACTGGACATGGAACAACAGACTGGTTCTAAATAGGAAAAGGAATATGTCAAGGCAGTGTATTGTCACCCTGCTTATTTAACTTATATGCAGAGTACATCATGAGAAACACTGGGCTGGAGGAAGCACACGCTGGAATCCAGATTGCTGGGAGAAATATCAAGAATCTCAGATATGCAGATGACACCACCCTTATGGCAGAAAGTGAAGAAGAACTAAAGAGTCTCCTGATGAAAGTGAAAGAGGAGAGTGAAAAAGTTAGCTTAAAGCTCAGCATTCAGAAAACTAAAATCATTGCATCCAGTCTCATCACTTCATGGCAAATAGATGGGAAAACATTGGAAACAGCAGCAGACTATTTTGGGGGGCTTGGAAATCACTGCAGGTGATGTCTGCCTCCATGAACTTAAAACGTATTTATGACTTGGAAGAAAAGTGATGACCAAACTAGACAGCATATTAAAAAGCCGAGACGTTGCTTTGCCAACAAAGATCCATCCAGTCAAGGCTATGGTTTTTCCATATGTCATGGATGGATATGAAAGATGTACTATAAAGAAAGTGACAGCTGAAAATTGGATGCTTTTGAACTGTGGTGTTGGAGAAGATGCTTGTAGGTCGCTTAGACTACAAGGAGACGCAACCACTCCATCCTAAAGGAAATCAGGTCTGAATATACATTGGAAGGACTAATACTGAACCTGAAACTCCAATACTTTGGCCACTTGATGTGAAGAGCTGACTCACTTGGAAGTTGCTTTGATTTGCCTGTGAGTGTGGGAGCCCTCCCTGGGCAAAGGGCCTCAGGGGTCATTGCCACTGAATCACGACCTCCAAGCAAGCGCATTCCAGCTGTGTGACATTCAGGAAGCAGGAGACTGGGAAAACTATCTTCCTTAGAGGAAGGAAAGTCATCCACAGAGAGTGTGTTTTCAGGCCTCTCTTTGCAGCAAGTGTTTTGCTTCTCAGACATCAGAGCTGCAGGCTTGCTCTGAGGGCCTCAATTGCAGAGTCAGGGCTGTGTGTCTCACTGCACTTTCCAAGCATTGCAGACACATTCCTAGGTTGGAGCAGTGCTTCCCATGAGAAAGAAGCCTCGGGAGTGTGTCTGAGCGGGCTGAGTGCCATGCTAGGGTCACCTAGTCGAGGGCACCTTGCACATCCAATGGGCCCCAGGCGAGTAGCTATGGACCGGCCCTTCGGTTGAGACATCCCAAAGCAGGGAACAAAGCTAGCTCTGTCAGAAGGAGGAAAACAGCAATGGGATGGATTTTCAAGCAGTTGCTAAGTCACACCACGTTAGGGCTCCCCGGGAAAG
>NW_017196928.1:0-8295 GCF_001704415.2 Capra hircus
ATTTTGCAGGTGCTCTCGACTTTCGCCCGGGGACCTCAGGGACCCGCCATGGTGGCATCAGGAAAGGCCAGTCCCCATGCGAGTTGCTCGAAGGCTTCTGGGATTCCTCTCCCGTCGATGCTGGTGCCTAAGACCTAGTGTGGAGCTGTTGCCGGAACCTGAGGATTCCTCTCCAGTGCTCACATGGATCTTGGGGTACTTCTGGAGTCTCCCCAGGGGAGCCAGTCCTCGTCTCGTGTTGGGGCATGCACGTGCCCTTTCCTCCCAAGCTGTAGCAGCAGTGTCGCGCTTCCCTTCCCGTGGATCAAGGGATCTGTGGCTTTCCTTTGAGGCTTTCCCAGGAGGCTTTCCACGAGGCTTTCCCACAGGGCTGTCCCACGTGCCACCGTGGTGTGAGTCGATCCTCGGCTTGAAAGTCGAGGCCGTGCAGGGAAAACAGGTTTCCCTGGAATGGACTGAGACATCTCGGGGACTCTGGAATGGTGGCACGACCCTGGAGTTCCTCTAGCCTTTCCTGTGCAGAGCGCCTCCTCTTGAGATGCGACGGAAACGCCGGGAATTATTTCCCGACCACGCAGAAATGGATTCCTCCTCTCGAGCTAGGAGACGGAAATGGGGCTCCTCTGGGTGTGGGCGGACTCTCGTGCTTCCTCTCGAATGGAGACGGGTATGTCGGGGAACTTCTTGAGTTGCAGCAAGGGTGTGAGGGACCCTTTGTAAGTTCCAGATGTTAGATGTGATTAGCCTCAAGACGTCTCAGCGGAAAAGGGCCTCATTCCCCTGGAGGGGAGAACCTCCTGGATTTACTCGACTTGCGATAGGTGCTCGCAACTTACGTCGGGGATCTCAGGGACCCGCTCTGGGTGACCAGGAAAGGCCAGGCCCCATGTGAGTTGCTCGGGGGCCTCTCGGGATTCCTGTCCCGTCGATGCTGGGCGGCCTAAGACCTTGTGTGGAGTCGGTGCCCGAAACTGAGGTTTCCTCTCCAGTGCTGACATGGATCTTGGGGTACTTTTGGAGTCTCCCCGAGAAGTCAGTCCTCGTCTCGATCGGGCATGCACGTGCCCTTTCCTCCGAGCTGTAGCAGCAGTGTCGCGCTTCCCTTCGCCGTGATCAAGGGATCTGTGGCTTTCCCTCGAGGCATTCCCACGTTGCATTCCCACGATTCCCACGAGGCTTTCCCACGAGGCTTTCCCACGAGCTTTCCCACAGGGCTTTCCCACGTGTCACCGTGGTGTGAGTCGATCCTCGGCTTGAAAGTCGAGCCAAGCAGGGAAAAATATTTCCCTGAATGGACTGAGACATCTGAGGGACTCTGGAATGGTGGCACGACCCTGGAGTTCCTCTCTTTTACTGTGGAGAGCGCCTCCTCTTGAGATGCGACGGCAATGCGGGGAATTCTTTACCCACGACGCAGGGAAAGGATCCCTCCTCTCGAGCTAGGAGGCGGAAACGGGGCTCCTCTGGATGTGGGCTGGACTCTCGTGCTTCCTCTCGAGTGGAGACGGTATGTCGGGGAAATTCTTGAGTTGCAGCAAGGGTGTGAATGACCCTTTGGAAGTTCCAGAGGTTAGGTGTGATTAGACTCGAGAGCCCTCAGCGGTAATGGGCCTCACTCGCCTGGAGGGGAGAACCTCCTGGAATTTCTCGAGTTGCGGCAGGTGCTCTCGACTTACGACGGGGACCTCAGGGACCCGCTCTGGTGCCCTCAGGAAAGGCCAGTCCCCATGCGAGTTGCTCGGGGGCCTCTCGGGATTCCTCTCCCATCGATGCCGGGGCCTAAGGCCTTGTGTGGAGTGGCTGTCGGAACCTGAGGATTGCTATCCAGTGCTGACATGGATCTTGGGTTACTTCTGGAGTCTCCCCAGGGGAGTCAGTCCGCGTCTCGAGTGGGGGCATGCACGTGTGCTTTCCTCCCGAGCTGTAGCAGCAGTGTCGCGCTTCCCTTCGCGTGGATCAAGGGATCTGTGGATTTCCCTCGAGGCTCTCCCACGAGGCTTTCCCACGAGGCTTTCCCACAGGGCTGTCCCACGTGCCACCGTGGTGTGAGTCGATCCTCGGCTTGAAAGTCGAGGCAGTGCAGGGAAAACAGGTTTCCCTGGAATTGACTGAGACATCCAGGGGACTCTGGGAACGGTGGCACAACCCTGGAGTTCCTCTTGCATTTCCTGTGGAGAGCGCCTCCTCTTGAGATACAACGAGAACGCCGGGAATTCTTTCCCGACCACGCAGGGATAGGATCCCTCCTCTCGAGCTAGGAGGCGGAAACGGGGCTCCTCTGGATGTGGGCGGGACTCTCGTGCTTCCTCTCGAGTTGGAGACGGGTTTGTCGGGGATCTTCTTGAATTGCAGCAAGGGTGTGAAGGATCCTTTGGAAGTTCCAGAGGTTCGGTGTGATTAGCCTCGAGGCGCCTCAGCGGAAATGGGCCTCATCTCGCCTGGAGGCGAGAACCTCCTGGATTTTCTCGAGTTGCGGCAGGTGCTCTCGACTTACGATTGGGACCTCAGGGACCCGCTCTAGTGCCCTCAGGAAAGGCCCGTCCCCATGGGAGTTGCTCGTGGGCTTCTAGCGACTCCTCTCCCGTCTATGCCGGGGCCTGAGACCTTGTGTGGAGTCGGTGCCGGAACCTGAGGATTCCTCTCCAGTTCTGACATGGATCTTGGGGTACTTCTGTAGTCTCCCAGGGGAGTCAGTCCTCGTCGCGAGTGTGGCGTGCCCGTGCACTTTCCTCCGAGCTTTAGCAGCAGTGTCACGCTTCCCTTTGCGTGGATCCAGGGAATCTGTGGCTTTCTCTGTACGCTTTCCCACGAGGCTTTCCCACTAGGCTTTTCACAGGGCTGTCCCACGTGCCACCTAGGTCTGAGTCGATCCTCGGCATGAAAGTCGAGGCATCGCGGGGAAAACAGGTTTCCCTGGAATCGACTGAGACATCTGGGGACTCTGGGAATGCTGGCACGACCCTGAGTTCTTCTCGCCTTTCCTGTGGAGAGCGTCTCTCCTTGAGATGCGACGGGAACGCCGGAAATTCTTTCCCGAACACGCAGGGAAAGGATCCCTCCTCTCGAGCTCTGAGGCTGAAACGGGGCTCTTCTGGTTGTGGGCGGGACTCTCGTGCTTCCTTTCGAGTGTAAACGGGTATGTCGGGTACTTCTTGAGTTGCAGCAAGGGTGTGAAGGGCCCTTTGGAAGGTCCAGAGGTTAGGTGTGATTAGCCTCGAGATGCCTCAGCGGAAATGGGTCTCATCTCGCCTGGAGGGGAGAACCTCCTGGATTTTCTCGAGTTGCGCCAGGTGCTCTCCGACTTACGACGGGGACCTCAGGGACCCGCTTTGGGTGGCCTCAGGAAAGGCCAGTCCCCATGCGAGTAGCTCGGGAGCCTCTCGTGATGTCTCTCCCTCTCCAGTGCTGTCTTGGATCTTGACTGGCCTTTCCTGAGGCCACCAGAGCGGGTCCCTGTGGTCCCCGTCGTAAGTCGAGAGCACCTGCCGCAACTGGAGAAAAACAAGGATGTTCTCCCCTCCAGGCAAAATGAAGCCTATTTCCGCTGACACATTTCAAGGCTAAGCACACTTAAACTCTGGAACTTCCAAAGGGTCCTTCACACCCTTGCTGCAAATCAAGAAGTTCCCCGACATACCCGTCTCCACTCAAGAGGAAGCACGATAGTTCAGCCCACATCCAGAGGAGTCCCGTTTCCGCCTCATAGCTCGAGAGGAGGTATCCTTTCCCTGCGGGTCGGGAAAGAATTCCCGGCGTTCCCGTCGCATCTCAAGAGGAGGCGCTCTCCACAGGAAAGGCGAGAGGAACTCCAGGGACATGCCACCATTCTCCGAGTCCCCCAGATGTCTCAGTCCATTCCAGGGAAACCTGTTTCCCCTCACTGACTCGACTTTCAAGCCGAGGATCGACTCACACCACTGTGGCACGTGGGACAGCCCTGTGGCAAAGCCTCGTGGGAAAGCCTCGTGGGAAAGCCTCGAGGGAAAGCCACAGATCCCTTGATCACACGCGAAGGGAAGCGCGACACTGCTGCTACAGCTGGGGAGGAAAGCGCACGTGCATGCCCTCAACCGAGACAAGGACTGACTCCCCTGGGGAGACTCCAGCAGTACACCAAGATCCATGTCAGCACTGGAGAGGAATCCTCAGGTTACAGCACCGACTCTACGTAAGGTCTGAGGCCCTGGCATCGACGGGAGAGGAGTCCGGAGAGGGCCCCGAGCAACTCGCATGAGGACTGGAATTTCCTGAGGCCACCAGAGCGGGTCCCTGAGGTCCCCATCGTAAGTCGAGAGCACCTGCCGCAACTCGAGAATATCCAGGAGTTTCTCCCCTCCAGGCGAGATGAGGCCCATTTCCATTGAGGCATCTCGGGGCTAATCACACCTAACCTCTAGAACTGCCAAAGGGTCCTTCACACCCTTGCTGCAACTCAAGAAGTTCCGCAACATACCCGTCTCCACTCGAGAGGAAGCACAAGAGTCCCTCCCACATGAGGAGGAGCCCCGTTTCCACCTCATAGCTCGAAAGAAGGGATCCTTTCCCTGCGTGGTCGGGAAAGAATTTCCGGCATTCCCGTCGCATCTCAAGAGTAGGCGCTCTCCACAGAAAAGGCGAGAGGAACTCCAGGGTCGTGCCACCATTCCCAGATTCCCTCAGATGTCTCAGTCCATTACAGGGAAACTTGTTTTCCCTGCACTGCCTCGACTTTCAAGCCGAGGATCGACTCACACCACGGTGGCACGTGGGACAGCCCTGTGGGAAAGCCTCGTGGAAAAGCCTCGAGGGAAAGCCTTCAGGGAAAGCCACTGATACCATGATCCAATCGCCAAGAAGCGTGACACTGCTGCTACAGCTCGGGAGGAAAGCGCACGTGCATGCCCCCACTCGAGACGAGGACTTACTCCCCTCCGGAGACTCCAGTAGTACCCCAAGGTCCATGTCAGCACTGGAGAGGAATCCTCAGGTTCCGGCACCGACTCCGTACAAGGTCTCAGACCCCGGCATCAACGGGGAGAGGAATCCCGAGAGGCCATCGAACAACGCGCATGGAGACTGGCCTTTCCTCAGGACACCGGAGAGGTCCCTTAGGTCCCCGTCGTAATTCTAGAGCACCTGCCACACTCGAGAAAATCCAGGAGGTTCTCCCCTCCAGGCGAGATGAGGCCCATTTCCGCTGAGGCGCGTCTCTAGGCTAATCACACCTAACCTCTGGAACTTCCAAAGGTCCCTTCACACCTTAGCTGCACTCAAGAAGTTCCCCGACACACCCGTCTCCACACGAGAGGAAGCACGAGGGGTCCCGGCCACATCCAGAGGAGCTCCGTTTCCGCCTCCAAGCTAAAGATGAGGGATCCTTCCCTGCTTCCTCGGGATAGAATTCCCGACGTTTCCGATGCTTCTCAAGAGGAGGCCCACTGCACAGGAAAGGCGAGAAGAACTCATGGGTCGTGCCACCATTCCAAGAGTCCCCCTGATATCTCAGTCCATTCCAGAGGATCCTGTTTTCCCTGCACTGCTTCGACTTTCACGCCGAGGATCGACTCACACCACGGTGACACGTGGGAGGGCCCTGTGGGAAAGCCTCGTGGGAAAGTCTTGAGGGAAAGCCACAGATCCCTTGATCCACGCGAAGGGAAGTGTGACACTGCTGCTACAGCACGGGAGGAAAGCGCACGTGCATACCCCAACTCGAGACGAGGACTGACTCCCCTTGGGAGACTCCAGAAGTACCCCAACATGCATGTCAGCCTTGGAGAGGAATCCTCAGATTCCGGCCCGGACTCCACACAAGGTCTTAGGCCCTGGCATCGACGGGAGTGAAATAGCGACAGGCCCTCTAGCAACTCGCATGGGGACTGGCCTTTCCTGAGGTCACCAGAGCGTGTCCCTGAGGTCCCCGACGTAAGTCGAGAGCACCTGCCGCAACTCGGTAAAATCCAGGAGGTTCTCCCCTCCAGGCGAGATGAGGCCCGTTTCCCCTGAGGTGTCTCGAGGCTAATCACACGTGACCTCTGGAACTTCCAAAGAGTCTTTCACAGTCATGCTGCAACTCAAGAAGTTCCCCGACATACCCGTCTCCACTCAAGAGGAAGCACGAGTGTCCCGGCCACATCCAGAGGAGCTCCGTTTCCGGCTCGTAGCTCGAGATGAGCGATCCTTTCCCTGATTGGTTGGGAAAGAATTCCCGGCATTCCCATCGCATCTCAAGAGGAGGCGCTCTCCAAAGGAAAGGGAGAGGAACTGCAGGGTCGTGCCACCATTCCGAGACTCACCCAGATGTCTCAGTCCATTCCACAGGAACCTGTTTTCCCTGCACTGCCTTGGCCTTCATGCCGAGGATCGACTCACACCACTGTCACACGTGGGACAGCCCTGTGGGAAAGCCTAGTAGGAAAGACTCGAGGGAAAGCCACAGATCCCTTGGTCCAGGCATGGGGAAGCGTGACACTGCTGCTACAGCATGGGAGGAAAGGGCACGCTCATGCCCCCACTCGAGACGAGGCCTGACTCCCTTGTGGAGACTCGAGAAGTACCACAAAATCCATGTCAGCACTGGAGAGGAATCCTCAGCTTCCGGCCCCGACTCCACACAAGGTCTTAGGCCCCGGCATCGACGGGAGAGGAATCACGAGAGGCCCCCTAGCAACACGCATGATGACTGGCATTTCCTCCGGCCGCCAGAGCGGGTCCCTGAAGTCCCCGTCGTAACTCGAGAGCACCTGCTGAAACTCGGGAATATCCAGGAGCCTCTCCATTCCAGGCGACATGAGGCCCATTTCTGCTGAGGCATCTCGAGACTAACCACACCTAACCTCTGGAACTTCCAAAGGGTCCTTCACACCCTTGCTGCAACTCAAGAAGTTCCCCGACATACCCGTTCCTCTTCACATTCAGCCATAATGGTGGTGTCATCTGCATATCTAAGTTTATTGATATTTCTACCGGCAATCTTGATTCCATGGGGCCGTAGGGAGGGCCCCATGCTCGCTGTGAAAGCAGAGTCACATCCACAGTCTGTTCTACCCCTTTTGCCCTGTGGGAGAGCTCTAGTGAGCCTAGGTCTGTCAGGAAAATTCTTGGCTTGGACAGGATCTCACCCTGTTTGTGAACCTGCATACCCAACCAGGGGCCCACAGAGCACCTGTTTCAGTAAAGTGGGCCCTGAAAGGGTGCAGCCTAGCAAGAGCTTGAAAATCCATTCAATTGCTGTTTTTGCACCTCTGACAGAGCGAGCTTGGCTCCACCTTTGGCAGTGAGGAGAAAAGAGGCATGACACCCTCCCCAAGGGGACATGGGGCCTACTTCGAGAGGAAGTTGCAACTCGAGAAAATCCAGGAGGTTCTCCCCTCCAGGCGAGATGAGGCCCATTTCCGCTGAGGCGTCTCGAGGCTAATCACAACTAACCTCTGGAACTTCGAAAGGGTCCTTCACACCCTTGCTGCAAGTCAAGAAGTTCTCCGACATACCCATCTCCACTCGAGAGGAAGGACGAGGGTCCCACCCACATCCAGTGAGCCCCGTTTCCGCCTCGTAGCTCGAGAAGAGGGATCCTTTCCCTTCATCGTCGGGAAAGAATTCCCGGGCTTCCCGTCGCATCTCAAGAGGAGGCACTCTCCACAGGAAAGGCGAGAGGAACTCCAGGGCCTTGCCAGCATTCCAAGAGTCCCCCAGATGTCTCCGTCCATTCCAGAAGAACCTGCTTTCCCTTCACTGCCTCGACGTTCATGCCGAGGATAGACTCACACCACCGTGACATGTGGGACAGCCCTGTTCGAAAGCCTCGTGGGAAAGCCTCGATGCAAAGCGACTGATCCCTTGAACCGCATGGCGGCAAGCGTGACACTGCTGCTACAGCTTGTGAGGAAATCGCAGGTGCATGCCCTCACACGAGATGAGGACTGACTCCCCAGGTGAGACTCCAGAAGTATGGAAAGATTCATGTCAGCACTGGAGAGGCATCCTCAGGGTCTGGCCCCGACTCCACACAAGGTCTTAGGCACCGGCATCGATGGGAGAGGAGTCCCTATAGGCCCCATGGTAACTCGCATGGGGACTGGCCTTTCCTGAGGCCACCAGAGCGAGTCCCTGAGGTCCCCGTCGTAACTCGAGAGCACCTACCACAACTCGGTAAAATCCAGGAGGTTCTCCCCTCCAGGCGAGATGAGGCCCATTTCCGCTGAGGTGTCTCAAGGCTAATCACACCTAACCTGTGGAACTTCCAAAGGGTCCTTCACACCCTTGCTGCAACTCAAGAAGTTCCCCGACAAACCCGTCTTCACTCGAGAGGAAGCA
>NW_017196929.1:0-8295 GCF_001704415.2 Capra hircus
AATGCGGGAAAACAGTTTCCCTGGAATGGACTGAGACATCTGGGGGACTCTGGGAATGGTGGCACGACCCTGGAGTTCCTCTCGCCTTTCCTGTGGAGAGCGCCTCCTCTTGAGATGGACGGGAACGCCAGGAAATCTTTCCAAACACACAGGGAAAGGATCCATCCTCTCGAGCAAGGAGGCGGAAATGGGGCCTCTGGATGTGGGCGGGACTCTCGTGCTTCCTCTCGAGTGAGACGGGTATGTCGGGGAACTTCTTGAGTTGCAGTAAGGGTGTGAAGGAACTTTGGAAGTTCCAGATTTTTATGTGATTAGCCTCGGACGCCTCAGCGGAAATGGGCCTCATCTCGCCCTGGAGGAGAGACCTCCTGGATTTTTCGAGTTTTGGCAGGTGCTCTCGACTTATGACGGGGACCTCAGGGACCCGCTCTGGTGGCCTCAGGAAAGGAGTCCCAGGCGAGTTGCGCGGGGGCCTCTCGGATTCCTCTCCCGTCGATGCCGGGGCCTAAGACCTTGTGTGGAGTCGGTGCTGGAACCTGAGGAATCCTCTCCAGTGCTGACTTGGATCTAGGGGTTCTTCTGGAGTCTCCTAGGGGAGTCAGTCCTCGTCTTGAGTGGGGCATCCACGTGCGCTTTCCCGAGCTCTAGTAGCAGAGTCACGCTTCCCTTCACTTGATCAAGGGATCGGTGGCTTTCCCTGGAGGCTTTCCCACGAGGCTTTCCCTAGAAGCTTTCCCACAGGGCTGTCCCTCGTGCCACCGTGGTGTGAGTCGATCCTCGGCTTGAAAGTCGAGGCAGTGCAGGGAAAACCTGTTTCCCTGGAAAGGACTGAGACATCTGGGGGACATTGGGAATGGTGGCATGACCCTGGAGTACCTCTCACCTTTCCTGTGGAGAGCGTCTCCTCTTGAGATGCGACAGGAACGCCGGGAATTCTTTCCCAACCACGCAGGGAAAGGATCCCTCCTCTCGAGCTAGGAGGCGGAAACGGGGCTCCTCTGGATGTGGGCGGGACTCTCGTGTTCCTCTCGAGTGAGAGACGGGTATGTCGGGGAACTTCTTGAGTTGCAGCAAGGGTGTGAAGGACCCTTTGGAAGTTCCAGAGGTTAGGTGTGATTAGCCTCGAAGACGCCTCAGATGGAAATGGGCCTCTTCATCGCCTGGAGGGGAGAACCTCCTGGACTTTCTCGAGTTGCGGCAGGTGCTCTCGACCTTACGACGGGGACCTCAGGGACCCGCTCTGGTTGGCCCTCAGGAAAGGCCAGTCCACATGCGAGTTGCTATTGGGCCTCTCGGGATTCCTCTCCCGTCGATGCCGGGGCCTAAGACCTTGTGTGGAGTCGATGCCGGAACCTGAGGATCAACTCTCCAGTGCTGACATGGATCTTGGGGTACTTCTGGATGTCTCCCCAGGGGAGTCAGTTCTCGTCTCCAGTGGGGCAATCACGTGCGCTTTCCTCTCGAGCTGTAGCAAGCAGAGTCACGCTTCCCTTCACGTGGCGATCAAGGGATCTGTGGCTTTCCCTCGAGGCTTTCCCACGAGTCTTTCCCGGCCACAGGGCTGTCCCACGTGCCACCGTGGTATGCGTGGATCCTCGGCTTGAAAGTCGAGGCAGTGCAGGGAAAACAGGTTTCCCTGGAATGGACTGAGACATCTGGGGGACCCTGGGAATGGTGGCACGACACTGGAGTTCCTCTGCCTTTCCTAGTGGAGAGCCCCTCTTACTTGAGATGCAGACGGGAACGCCGGGGAATTCTTTCCAGAACACGCAGGGAAGGGATCCGTCCTCTCGAGCTATGAGGCGGAAACGGGGCTCCTCTAGATGTGGGCGGGACTCTAGTGCTTCCTCTCGAGTGGAGACGAGTATGTCGGGGAACTTCTTGAGTTGCAACAAGGGTGTGAAGGACCCTTTGGAAGTTCCAGAGGTTAGGTGTGATTAGCCTTGAGACGCCTCAGCAGAAATGGGCCTCATCTCGCCTGGAGGGGAGAACCTCCTGGAGTTTTTCGAGTTGCGGCAGGTGCTCTCGACTTACGACGGGGACCTCAGGGACCCGCTCTGGTGGCCTCAGGAAAGGCCACTCCCATGCGGGTTGCTATTGGGCCTCTCGGGATTCCTCTCCCGTCGATGCCGGGGCGTATAGTCCTTGTGTGGAGTCGATGCCGGAACCTGAGGATTCCTCTCCAGTGCTGACATGGATCTTGGGGTACTTCTGGAGTCTCCCCAGGGGAGTCAGTCCTCGTCTCGAGTGGGGCAAACACGGAAGCTTTCTCCCGAGCTGTAGCAGCAGTGTCACGCTTCCCTTCGCGTGAATCAAGGGATCAGGGGCTTTCCCTCGAGGCTTTCCCACGAGGCTTTCCCACAGGGCTGTCCCACGTGCCACCGGTGGTGTGAGTCGATCCTCGGCTTGAGAGTCGAAGCAGTGCAAGGAAAACAGGTTTCCCTGGAATGTACTGAGACATCTGGGGACTCTGGGAATGGTGGCACGACCTTGGAGATCCTCTCGCCTTTCCTGTGGAGAGCGCCTCCTCTTGAGATGCGACGTGAACGCCGGGGAATTCTTTCCCGAACACGCAGGGAAAGGATCCCTCTTCTCGAGCTAGGAGGCGGAAACGGGGCTCCTCTGGATGTGGGCGGGACTCTCGTGCTTCCTCTCGAGTGGAGACGGGTATGTCGGGGAACTTCTTGAGTTGCAGCAAAGGGTGTGAAGGACCCTTTGGAAGTTGCAGAGGTTAGGTTGTGATTAGCCTCGAGACGCCTCATTGGAAATGGGCCTCTTCACGCCTGGAGGGGAGAACCTCCTGGATTTTCTCGAGTTGCGGCAGGTGCTCTCGACTTACGACGGGGACCTCAGGGACCCGCTCTGGTGGCCTCAAGGAAAGGCCAGTCCCCATGCGAGTTGCTCGGGGGCTTCTCGGGATTCCTCTCCCGTCGATGCCGGGCCTAAGACCTTGTGTGGAGTGGGTGGCGGAACCTGAGGATTCCTCTCCAGTGCTGACATGGATCTTGGGGTACTTCTGGAGTCTCCCCAGGGGCGTCAGTCCTCGTCTCCATTGGGGGCATGCAGGTACGATTTCCTCCCGAGCTGTAGTGGCAGTGTCACGATTCCCTTCGCGTGGATCAAGGGATGTGTGGCTTTCCCTCGAGGCTTTCCCTCGAGGCTTTCCCACGAGGCTTTCCCACTGGGCTGTCCCACGTGCCACCGTTGTGTGAGTCGATCCTCGGATTGAAAGTAGAGGCAGTTCAGGGAAAACAGGTTTCGCAGGAATGGACTGAGACATCTGGGGGACTCTGGGAATGGTGGCACGACCCTGGAGTTCCTCTCGCCTTTTCTGTGGAGAGCGCCTCCTCTTGAGATGCGACGGGAACGCCGGGAATTCTTTCCCGTCCACGCTAGGAAAGGATCCATCTTCTCGAGTTAGTAGGCGGAAACGGGTTCCTCTGGATGTGGGCGGGACTCTCGTTCTTCATCTCGAGTGGAGACGGCTATGTCGGGGAAATTCTTGAGTTGCAGCAAGGGTGTGAAGGACCCTTTGGAAGTACCAGGGTAGGTGTGATTAGCCTCGAGACGCCTCAGTGGAAATGGGCCTCATCTCTCCTGGAGGGGAGAACCTCCTGTATTTTCTCCAATTGCGACAGGTGCTCTCAACTTATGACGGGGACCTCAGGGACACGCTCTGGTGGCCTCAGGAAATGCCAGTCCCCATGCGAGTTGCTCGGGGCCTCTCGGGATTCCTCTCCCGTCGATGCCTGGGCCAAAGACCTTGTGTGGAGTCGGTGCCGGAAACTGTGGATTCCTCTCGAGTGCTGACATGGATCGTGGGGTTCTTCTGGAGTTTCCCCAGGTGAGTCAGTCCTCGTCTCTTATGGGGGCATGCACGTGCGCATTCCTCCAAGGTGTAGCAGCAGTGTCACGCTTCCCTTCGCGTGGATCAAGACATCTGTGGCTTTCCCTCGAGGCTTTCCCACGAGGCTTTCCCACGAGGCTTTCCCACAGGGCTGTCCCACGAGCCACCATGGTGTGAGTCGATCCTCGGCTTGAAAGTCGAGGCAGTGCAGGGAAAACAGGTTTCCCTGGAATGGACTGAGGCATCTGGGGTCTCTGGGAATGGTGGCACGAGCCTGGAGTTCCTCTCTCCTTTCCTGTGGAGAGCGCCTCCTCTTGAGATGCGACGGGAACGCCGGGAAATTCTTTCCCGACCACGCAGGGAAAGCGATCCCTCCTCTCGAGCTAGGAGGCGGAAACGGGACTACTCTGGATGTGGGCGGGACTCTCGTGCTTCCTCTCTAGTGGAGACGGGTATGTAGGGGAACTTCTTGAGTTGCAGCAAGGGTGTGAAGGACCCTTTGGAAGTTCCAAAGGTTAGGTGTGATTAGCCTCGAGACGCCTCAGCGGAAATGGGCCTCATCTCGCTTGGAGGGTAGAACCTCCTGTATTTTCTCGAGTTGCGGCATGTGCTCTCGACTTACGATGGGGACCTCAGGGACCCGCTCTGGTGCCCTCAGGAAAGGCCAGTCCCCATGCGAGTTTCTCGGGGGCCTCTTGGGATTCCTCTCTCGGCGATGCCGGGGCCTAAGATCTTGTGTGGAGTGGGTGCCGGAACCTGAGGATTCCTCTCCAGTGCTGACATGGATCTTGGGGTACTTCTGGAGTCTCCCCAGGGGAGTCAGTCCTCGTCTCGAGTGGGTGCATGCACGTGCGCTTTCCTCCCGAAGCTCTAGCAGCAGTGTCACGCTTCTCTTCACGTGGATCAAGGGATCAGGGGCTTTCCCTCGAGTCTTTCCCACTAGGCTTTCCCACGAGGCTTTCCCAGAGGGCTGTCCAACGTGCCACCGTGGTGTGTGTCGATCCTCGGCTTGAAAGTCGAGGCAGTGCAGGGAAAACAGGTTTCCCTGGAATGGACTGAGATATCTGGGGGACTCTGGGAATGGTGGCACGACCCTGGAGTTCCTCTCGCCTTTCCTGTGGAGAGCGCCTCCTCTTGAGATGCGAAGGGAACGCCGGGAATTCGTTCCCGACCACGCAGGGAAAGGATCCCTTCTCTCGAGCTATGAGGGGCAAACGGGGCTCCTCTGGATGTGGGCGGGACTCTCGTGCTTCCTCTCGAGTGGAGACGGGTATGCCGGGGAACTTCTTGAGTTGCAGTAAGGGTTTGAGGGAACCTTTGGAATTTCCAGAGGTTAGGTGTGATTAGCCTCGAAATGCCTCAGGTGAAATGAGCCTCATCTCGCCTGGAGGGGAGAACCTCCAGTATTTTCTCGGGTTGCGGCAGGTGCTCTCGATTTACGACGGGGACCTCATTGACCCTCTCTGGTGGCCTGAGGAAAGGCCAGTCCCCATCCGAGTTGCTCCTGGGCCTCTCGGGTTTCCTCTCCCGTCGATGCCGGGCCTAAGACCTTGTGTGGAGTCGGAGCCGGAACCTGAGGATTCCTCTCCAGTGCTGACATGGATCTTGAGGTACTTCCGGAGTCTCCCCACGGGGTCAGTCCTTGTCTCAAGTGGTGGCATTCACGTGCGCTTTCCTCCCGAGCTGTAGCTGCAGTGTCACGCTTCCCGTCGCGTGTATTAAGGGATCAGCGGCTTTCCCACGAGGCTTGCCCACAGGGCTGTCCGACGTGCCACGGTGGTGTGAGTCGATCCTCGGCTTGAAAGTTGAGTCAGTGCAGGGAAAACAGGTTTCTCTGGAATGGACTGAGACATCTGGGGGACTCTGGGAATGGTGGCTGCACCCTGGAGTTCCTCTCGCCTTTCCTGTGGAGAGCCCCTCTTCTTGAGATGCGACGGGAACGCCGGGGATTCGTTCCCGTCCACGCAGGGAAAGGATTCCTTCTCTCGAGCTATGAGGGGGAAACGTGGCTACTCTGAATGTGGGCGGGACTCTCGTACTTCCTCTCGAGTGGAGACGAGTATGCCGGGGAACTTCTTGAGTTCCAGTAAGGGTTTGAGGGAACCTTTGGAAGTTCCAGAGGTTTAGATGTGATTAGCCTCGAGTCGCCTCAGCAGAAATGGGCCTCTTCTCTCCTGGAGGGGAGAACCTCCTGGATTTTCTCGAGTTGCGGCAGGTGTTCTTGACTTACGACGGGGACCTCAGGCACACGCTCTGGTGGCCTCAGGAAAGGCCAGTCCCCATGCGAGTTGCTCGGGGGCCTCTTCAGGGATTCCTCTCCCGTCGATGCCAGGGCCTAAGACCTTGTGTGGAGTCGGTGCCGGAACCTGAGGATTCCTCTCCAGTGCTGACATGGATCTTGGGGTATCTTCTGGAGTCTCCCCAGGGGAGTCAGTCCTCGTCTCGAGTCGGGGCATGCACGTGCACTTTCCTCCCGAGCTGTAGCAGCAGTGTCACGCTTCCCTTCGCGTGGATCAAGGGATCTGTGGCTTTCCCTCGAGGCTTTCCGCACTAGGCTTTCCCCACGAGGCTTTCCCACAGGGCTGTCCCACGTGCCACCGTGGTGTGAGTCGATCCTCGGCTTGAAAGTCGAGGCAGTGCAGGGAAAACAGGTTTCCCTGGAATGGACTGAGACATCTGGGCGGACTCTGGGAATGGTGGCACGACCCTGGAGTTCCTCTCACCTTTCTAGTGGAGAGCGCCTCCTCTTGAGATGCGACGGGAACGCCGGAATTCTTTCCCGAGCACGCAGGGAAAGGATCCCTCCTCTCGAGCTAGGAGGCGGCAAACGGGGCTCCTCTGGATGTGGGCGGGACTGCTCGTGTTTCCTCTCGAGTGGAGACGGGTATGTCGGGGAACTTCTTGAGTTGCAGCAAGGGTGTGAAGGACCCTTTGGAAGTTCCAGTGGTTAGGTGTGATTAGCCTCGAGACGCCTCAGCGGAAATGGGCCTCATCTCGCCTGGAGGGGAGAACCTCCTGGATTTTCTCGAGTGCGGCAGGTGCTCTCGACTTTACGACGGGGACCTCAGGAACCCGCCTCTGGTGGCCTCAGGAAAGGCCAGTCCCCATGGCGAGTTGCTCGGGGGCCTCTCAGGGATTCCTCTCCCGTCGATGCCGGGGCCTAAGGACCTTGTGTGTGAGTCGGTGCCGGAACCTGAGGATTCCTCTCCAGTGCTGACATGGATGCTTGGGGTATTTCTGGAGTCTCCCAGGCGGAGTCAGTCCTCGTCTCGAGTCGGGGCATGCACGTGCGACTTTCCTCCCGAGCTGTAGCCAGCAGTGTCACGCTTCCCTTCGTCGAAGATCAAGGGATCAGGGGCTTTCCCTCGAGGCTTTCCCATGAGGCTTTCCCCACGAGGCTTTCCCACAGGCTGTCCCACCGTGCCACCGTGGTGTGAGTCGATCCTCGGCTTGAAAGTCGAGCAGTGCAGGGAAAACAGGTTTCCCTGGAATGGACTGAGGACATCTGGGGGACTCTGGGAATGGTGGCAGCGACCCTGGGGTTCCTCTCGGCTATGCCTGTGAGAGCGCCTCCTCTTGCAGATGCGAAGGGAACGCCGGGAATTCTTTCCCGACCACGCCAGGGAAAGGATCCCTCCTCTCGAGCTAGGAGGCGGAAACGGGGCTCCTCTGGATGTGGGCAAAACTCTACTGCTTCCTCTCGAGTAGAGACGGGTATGTCGGGGAACTTCTTGAGTTGCAGCAAGGGTGTGAAGGACCCCTTTGGAAGTTCCAGTGATTAGGTGCGATTAGCCTCGAGACGCCTCAGCAGAAATGGGCCTCATCTCGCCTGGAGGGGAGAACCTCCTGGATTTTCTCGAGTTGCGGCAGGTGCTCTCGACTTACGACGGGGACCTCCGGGACCCGCACTTGTGGCCTCAGGAAAGGTAGTCCCCATGCGAGTTGCTCGGGGGCCTCTCGGCATTCCTCTCCCGTTGATGCCGGGCTTAAGGCCTTGCGTGGAGTCGGTACCGGAACATGAGGATTCCTCTCCAGTGCTGACACGGATCTTCGGGTGCTTCTGGAGTCTCCACAGGGGAGTCAGTCCTCCTATCGAGTCGGGGCATGCACGTGTGTTTTCCTCCCGAGCTGTATCAGCAGAGTCACGCTTCCCTTCGCGGAGGATCAAGGGATCTGTGGCTTTCCCTAGAGGCTTTCCCACGAGGCTTTCACACCGAGGCTTCCCACGACTCTCGCACAGGAAAAGTAGAGGAGGCTAAACTCCAGGGGTACGTTACCAGGCACCATTCCCGCTGAGCGCCGGTCCAGATATTAATCCATGTCCAAGGAAAAGCCTGTTTTCCCTTGCATGCTGCCTGCGGACTGATTCAAGGCGGGAGGATCGACTGCACAGCGCAGGTGGCCAGCACGTAGGGAGCAGCGCCTGTGGGAATAAGCCTCAGTGGTGA
>NW_017196930.1:0-30530 GCF_001704415.2 Capra hircus
TTTATGTTTTGGAGCTCATGGTCTACATGGATACAATAACAATACTTAAATACTTAAAATTTCCTTTTCCTTTAAAAAAAGTATTGAGGTATAATTTATATACAATAAAAGCCAACACTTTAACGTATTACATTTGTAGATTTTTGACAAAAATATACCGTGGTGTAAATGGTACCACAACAAAAATGTAGAAAATGTCTCATCGTTCAAAATGCTCCCTTGAGCTATTTGCCATCAGACTCCTTCTTCCACTCCTATACCCTGGCAAACACAGATACATTTCTGTGCCAACAGTTGTGCCGTGTGCAAAAATCCATTGACATGAAATCACATAATATGTAGCCTTCTGTGTCTGGTTTCTCTCATTTGCACAGGTGAGACCCATCCTGCTGTTACATGCATTAGTATTCCACCCCTTTGTTCATTACCGTGTAGTATTCCTTTATATCGGTATCCTCTTTTGTTTTTCTTTCATCTGTATACCAGTTGTCGATTAGTTTGGTTGTTTCTAGGTTTGGCTATTAGGAATACACGTGTGGAATATTTGAGTACAGGTGTTTGTGTGAGCATGTTTTCATTTCTCTTGGGTAAAATTGTCTAGGAGTAGAATTGCTGAGCCATATAAGGCTTCCCAGGTGGCGCTAGTGGTAAAGAACCCATCTGCCGATGCAGGACATTCAGGTTCCGAGATCTCAGTCTGCAAGGTTCCTCTGGAGTAGGAACTAGCAACCCGCTCAGTATTCTTGCCTGGAAAATTCCATGAAGAGGGGTCATGGCGAGTTACAGTCCATGGGGCCCCAGAGTTGAATACGACTGAGCGACTGAACACACACACACATACATGGTCATTTGTGTATCTTAGAATCTAAACTGTGTCCTCTTTAGCCAACATACAGTTGGATTTTTTTAAACTGGTCTCTCAACGTCTGCCTTCTGGTTGGATTGTTTTATCTATTCACATTTAATGTTGATACAGACTTACATCTGCCAATATATATTTCTGTCTCATGTCGTTTTGGTCTATGGACCTCATTTTACTGCTTTCTTTTGCATTCAATGGATATTTTCTAATGCAGCATTTTAAACTCTTTACTGATTTTCCACTACTTTAAAGTTATTTCCTTAGCTGTATGCCACTGTAAACATCTTACTTTATCACAATCAACTTGAAATTTACACAAATTCTTATGAGATACAGACACATTTACTCCTATATCGCTCTATTCTGGTTTCCTCTTTGCCTCATATTGTCACATATATAGTAAGTCTATAAAGGTAATCCCAGTAATATACTTTTATCATTATTATATTATATAAAATGTTATGTGATGAAAAGCTGATATAAGGCAGGATATCAGGTATCTATTTATAGGTTCTGTTATATTCACTTTCTTTGTCATGATTTCTGATTCTTTGCATATGTTTGTATGGATTTGACACCATCCAGACTTGTTTCCTTACCTAATACAGCTTTGCTCCCAACCCTCCTTTGTGCTGTTACAGCAAATATATTACATTCTGTGTGCTATTGGCCCAACAATAACTGGCCTTCTCTGGTGGCTCAGACAGTAAAGAATCTGCCTGCAATGCAGGAGATGCAGGTTCAATCCCTCAAAAGAGCCCCTGGAGAAGGGAATGGGCTTACCACTCCAGTATTCTTGTGTGAAGAATCCCATGGACAGAGGAGCCTGGCGGGCGACAGTAAAGGGGTCACCAAGAGTCAGAGACAACTGAGCAAATACCCCTTTCACAGCAACAATTTATGTGATATTGTTTTAGACAGTTGCTTTTTAAATACAGGAGGAAAGGAGTGAAATGTATATTAATAAAGTATTTTTGTTCATATAATTACCATTACCTGTGCTCTTTGCTTTTTCACATGGATTCTGCTTAACATCTAAATTCACTTATTGCATCCTGAAGAACTTCCTTTAGATTTTCTTGTAAGCCAGTTCTACCAACAAATTCCCTGAGGGTTTTTTTTTTTTTAATTTGGGCATGCCTTTATTTTGCTTTCATCTCTAGTTTCTTAAATCACTTTATTGTGGTAGGTTTGACATGTAAAAGCTGTGTACACACTCATGAAATCATCACCAGCTTCAATAAACAAAACTCAACTGTATTTCATTTTTTTTCACTTATTTTTTGAGGCTAATTTCTATAAAATGTTGTATTAGTTTGGTCATACATTG
The DNA here is from genome assembly GCF_001704415.2 of Capra hircus. Lineage (NCBI taxonomy): Eukaryota > Metazoa > Chordata > Mammalia > Artiodactyla > Bovidae > Capra > Capra hircus. Next base: position 2,193 of record NW_017196930.1, read on the forward strand.
GTATGAATCCTCCACGGTGTACATGTGTTCCCAATCCTGATCCCCCCTCCCACCTCCCTCCCCATTCCATCCCTCTGGGTCATCCCAGTGCACCAGCCCCGAGCACCCTGTATCATGCATTGAACCTGGACTGGTGATCTGTTTCACATATGATAATACACATGTTTCAGTGCCATTCTACCAAAGCATCCCACCCTCGCCCTCTCCCACAGAGTCCAAAAGACTGTTCTACGTATCTGTGTCTCTTTTGCTGTCTCGCATACTGGGTTATCATTACCATCATGCTAAATTCCATATATATGTGTTATGAGTATATTTGCTGTGGGTTTGTCATATATAGCTTTTATTAGGTTGAGGTATGTTCATTCTATTAGTGATTTCTGGAGGGTATTTATCATAAATGGATGTTGAATTTTGTCAAAGGCTTTCTCTGCATCTATTGAGATAATCATATGGTCTTCATTTTCTAATTTCTTAATGTGGTGTATTATGTTGATTGATTTGTGGATATTGAAGAATCCTTGCATCCCTGGGGTAAAGCCCACTTGGTCATAATGTATGATCTTTTTAATTTGTTGTTGGATTCTGTTTGCCAGAGTTTTGTTAAGGATTTTTGCATCTATGTTTATTGGTGATATTGGCCTGTAGTTTTCTCTTTGGTGTGGCATCTTTGTCAGGTTTTGGTATTGGCATGATAGTGGCCTCATAGAATGAGTTTGGAAGTTGACCTTACTCTGCAATTTTCTGGAAGAGTTTGAGTAGGATAGGTGTTAGCTCTTCTCGAAATTTTTGGTAGAATTCAGCTGTGAAGCCGTGTGGTCCTAGGCTTTTGTTTGTTGGGAGATTTCTGATTACAGTTTCAATTTCCATGCTTGTGATGGGTCTGTTAAGATTTTCCATTTCTTCCTGGTTCAGTTTTGGAAAGTTGTACTTTTCTAAGAATTTGTCCATTTCTTCCACGTTGTCCATTTTATTGGCATATAGTTGCTAATAGTAGTCTCTTATGATCCTTTGTATTTCTGTGTTGTCTGTTGTGATCTCTCCATATTCATTTCTAATTCTGCTGATTTGATTTTTCTCCCTTTGTTTCTTGATGAGTCTGGCTAATGATCTGTCAATTTTGTTTATCTTCTGAAAGAACCAGCTTTTGGCTTTGTTGATTTTTGCTATGGTCTCTTGTTTCTTTTGCATTTATTTCTACCCTAGCTTTTAAGATTTCTGTCCTTCTACTAACCCTGGGGTTCTTCATTTCTTCCTTTTCTCGTTGCTTTAGGTGTAGAGTTTGGTTATCTAGTTGACTTTTTTCTTGTTTCTTGAGGTAAGCCTGTGTTGCTATGAACCTTCCCCATAGCACTGCTTTTACAGTGTCTCATAGGTTTTGGATTGTTGTGTTTTCATGTTCATTCGTTTCTATGCATATTTTGATTTCTTTACTGATTTCTTCTGTGATTTGTTAATTATTCAGCAGTGTGTTGTTCAGCCTCCATATGTTGGGAGTTTTAATAGGTTTTCTCCTGTCATTGACATCTAATCTTACTGCATTGTGGTCAGAAAAGATGCTTGGAATGATTTCAGTTGTTTTGAATTTACCAAGGTAGATTTATGGCCCAGGATATGATCTATCCTGGAGAACGTTCCATGTGCACTTGAGAGAAAGGTGAAATTCATTGTTTTGGGGGTGAAATGTCCTATAGATGTCAATTAGGTCTAACTGGTCTATTGTATCATTTAAAGTTTGTGTTTCCTTGTTACTTTTCTGTTTAGTTGATCTGTCCATAGGTGTGAGTGGGGTATTAAAGTCTCCCACTATTATTGTGTTATTATTAATTTCCCCTTTCATACTTGTTAGCATTTGTCTTACATATTGCAGTGCTCCTATGTTGGGTGCATATATATTTGTAATTGTTATATCTTCTTCTTGGATTGATCCTTTGATCATTATGTAGTGTCCTTCTTTGTCTCTTATCATGGCCTTTGTTTTAAAGTCTATTTTATCTGATATGAGTAGTGCTACTCCTGCTTTCTTTTGGTCTCTATTCACGTGGAATATCTTTTTCCAGCCTTTCACTTTCAGTCTGTATGTGTCCCTTGTTTCGAGGTGGGTCTCTTGTAGACAGCATATATAGGGGTTTTGTTTTTGTATCCATTCAGCCAGTCTTTGTCTTTTGGTTGGGGCATTCAACCCATTTACATTTAAGGTAATTATTGATAAGGATGATCCCATTGCCATTTCCCTTATTATTTGGGGTTCGAGTTTATACACCCTTTCTGTGTTTCCTATCTAGAGAAGATCCTTTAGCATTTGTTGGAGAGCTGGATTGGTGGTGCTGAATTCTCTCAGCTTTTGCTTGTCTGTAAAGCTTTTGATTTCTCCTTCATATTTGAATGAGATCTTTGCTGGGGACAGTCATCTGGGCTGTAGGGTTTTTTCTTTCATCACTTTCAGTATGCCTTGCCATTCCCTTCTTGCCTGAAGATATGCTATTGAAAGATGAGCTGCTTTCCTTATGGCAATCCCCTTGCATGTTATTTGTTGTTTTTCCCTTGCTGCTATTAATACTTGTTCTTTGTGTTCGATCTTTGTTAATTTGATTGATATGTATCTTGGGGTATTTCTCCTTGGGTTTATCCTGTTTGGGACGCTCTGGGTTTCTTGGATTGGGCGATTATTTCCTTTCCCGTTTTAGGGAAGTTTTCAACTATTATTTCCTGAAATATTTTCTCATGGTTTTTCTTTTAGTCTTCTTCTTCTGGGGCTCCTATGATTCGAATGTTGGGGTGTTTCACATGGTCCTTGAGGTCTCTAAGGTTGTCCTCATTTCTTTTAATTCTTTTTTCTTTTTCATTTATTCCTGTCTGTTTCATTTATTTCTACCATTCTATCTTCTACCTCACTTATCCTATCTTCTGCCTCTGTTATTCTCCTGTTGGTTCCCTCCAGAGTGTTTTTGATCCCATTTATTGCATTCTTGATTATATATTGACACTTTTTTATTTCTTCTAGGTCCTTGTTAAAGATTTCTTGCATCTTCTTGATCCTTGTCTCCAGGCTGTTTATCTGTAACTCCATTTTGTTTTCAAGATTTGGGATCATTTTCACTATCATTATTCAGAATTCTTTTATCAGGTAGATTCCCTATCTCTTCCTCTTTTGTTTGGTCTGGTAGGCATTTATCCTGTTCTTTACCTGCTGGGTATTTCTCTGCCTTTTCATCTTGTTTAGATTTCTGTGTTTGGGGTGGCCTTTCCGTATTCTGGCAGTTTGTGTTTCCTCTTTATTGTGGAGGTTCCTCGCTGTGGGTGGGGTTGGACGGGTGGCTTGTCAAGGTTTCCTGGTTAGGGAAGCTTGTGTCGGTGTTCTGGTGGGTGGAGCTGGATTTCTTCTCTCTGGAGTGCACTGAAGTGTCCAGTAATGAGTTTTGAGATGTCAGGGGTTTGGTGTGACTTTGGGCAGCCTGTATATTGAAGCTCAGGGCTATGTTCCTATGTTGCTGGAGAATTTGCCTGGTATGTCCTGCTCTGGAACTTGTTGGCCCTTGTGTGGTGCTTGGTTTCAGTGTCGGTATGGAGGCGTTTGAGGAGCTCCTATCAATTAATGTTCCCTGGAGTCAGGAGTTCTCTGGTGTTCTCAGGATTTGGACTTAAGCCTCCTGCCTCTGGTTTCCAGTCTTATTCTTACAGTAGCCTCAAGACTTCTCCATCTATACAGCACCAATGATAAAACATCTAGGTTAATGATGAAAAGTGTCTCCATAGTGAGGGACACCCGTAGAGGTTCACAGAGTTACATGGAGAAGAGAAGAGGGGGGAGGGAGATAGTGGTGACCAGGAGGATAAGAGGAGAAATCAAAAGGAGCGAGAGCAAGCTAGCCAGGAATCACTTGCCTATGTGCTCTCCACTGTCTGGATCCCTCAGAGATGTTCACGGAGTTACACAGAGAAGATAAGAGTGAGGGAGGACACAGAGGTTGCCAGGAGGATAGAAGGGGAATAAACAGGAGACAGACAGATCTAGCCAATAATCAGTCCCCTAAGTGTTCTCCACAGCCCAGAACACACAAAGAGATTCACAGAGCTGGGTAGAGAAGAGCAGGGGGAGGGAGGAGATAGAGCCGACCTGGTGGAGAAAAAGGAGAGTCCAACGGGGGAGAGAGCAATCCAGCCAGTAATCTAAATCCCAAGTAAAAACGGGGTACTGAAGATTGGGTTCTTAAAGGTACAAAATTGATAAGAAATACCCAAATCAAAGATTAAAAATCTAGAGTAGAGGTTAGATTCTCAAAAATACAATATTGACGAAAAAAAACAAAGTCACAAAAATTATATATATATATAAAAGAAAGAAAGTGAAAGTGAAGTCACTCAGTTGTGTCCGACTCTTTGTGACCTCATGGACTGTAGCCTACCAGGCTCCTCCCTCCATGGGATTCTCCAGGCAAGAGTACTGGAGTGCGTTGCCATTTCCTTCTCCAGGGGATCTTCCCAACCCAGGGATAGAACCTGGGTCTCCCACATTCCAGGCAGACACTTTAACATCTGAGCCACCAGGGAAGCCCATATATATATGAAGTTTGCTTTAAAAATAGGGTCTTTTTTTTTCAAAGTAAAAGTAGGTTGTAAAAATGAAAATTAAAGAATAATAGAAGACTTAAAAATTCAAAAAAAAATTAAAAATGATAATAGTAAAAATATATTTAGGTCATTCTCTGGTGTTGTTGTGGACAGTGTGGGGTCAGTTCATTTTCAGATAGTTCCTTGATCTGGCTTACACTTCTCAAGATGTATAGGCCCCTTCCTATGTAGTCGCTGCTAACTACAGGGTTTTAATCTATTGCACCTGTCACTTCCAAAGTGGTTCCCTCTGTTTATTTCAGCTTCTTCTTTGTGTTGGCCTCTGCAGTGTCTAATTTCCGCCCTGACACAAGGTGGTGATCCCTTTTTTAGGCTTACTTGTTCAGTCGTGCTGTGGGGAGGGAGGAACACTGCAAACAAATATCACTGGCCTGTGTGGGGAGTGTGCGCAGTGTCTAGGCCACACTGGGTTTGCCCCTGCTCATGGCGTGTGTGCTTTCCCAGTCTACAGTGTTCAGGCTCTAGGCTGCTCTGCCAGGAACTGTCTGAGGTGGGCCCTGGGTTGCATGCACGTCCCAGGTCTAAGCCACTCAGGTTCCGGTTCTCAGGTACTTCACAAAGGCGTACTGTTTTGTACCCTTCCCTGGTCCGAGCAACTCAGGTGACCAGGTGCCTGGCGAGCGCAGTCGCCCCCAGTTGAGGGCTGCATCTTATCGCCTCCCCCTTCCCACCTGCTCAGTTTTCTGGGTGTACAACCAGCGTGCCTTCTCAGATGTGCCGTGTGTCTCTTCTGGGGAGCTGATCTCTGGCTGCGACCCTCCCGGTGGATGTCCACTGTCCCAAAATCCCAAGAAGTCTTGGTTAGCAAGAAAGCCTGCTTACAGTTTGGTAGATGATGTCTCTCTAGGGCAGCGATTGCCCCCTTCTGGGTCTGGTTGCCCTCCGCGTGCCTGTCTCCGGCAGGGCATGTGCGGGTCCGCAGCCAGCTAGCTCTGCTCAGTCCTTTGTTCTGTGAGCGGGCCTGGCGGTGTCTTAGGTTAGGGCTTGCAGGGGATAGCTATCCCACACTCTGGGTTGCTGTCTCAAGTTAGTTCCCTCAGATCGCCCTCGGGGCACTCAGGCCTGCTCCTTACCCTAAGCGATGCAGCCCGTGCTTCCCGGTCCAGTTCCCGCTTGCTAGTGGCGGATGTGAGCGTCTGCGCTGCTTCTCCGCTGGGAGTTGCCATTAGGCATGTAATCTGTGGGTTTTAATTATTTATTTATTTTTCCTCCTGGTTACGTTGCCCTCTGTGGTTCCAAGGCTCGCCACAGACTCCTCGGTGGGAGTGTTTTCCTGGTGTTCGGAAAATTCATTTTTAAGACTTCCTTCCTGGGATGGATCTCTGTCCCTACCGCATTTGTCTCTCTTTTTGTCTTTTATATTTTGTCCTACCTCTCTAAGACAATGGGCTGCCTTTCTGGGTGCCTGATGTCCTCTGCCAGCATTCAGAAGTTGTTTTGTGGAATTTGCTCAGCATTCAAATGTTCTTTCGATAAATTTGTGGGGGAGAAAGTGGTCTCCCCGTCCTATTCCTTCACCATCTGAGGACCGCCCTCCCCAATTCCTTACACTTGATAAATAGAGTGAGAGTGGTGGAGACATAACTGGGGCTGGGGTTGGTAGCAAAGCCTCTCTGATATGGCAGAGTGCCTCCCCGCAGGGGAAGGTAAAGTCCTGCTTGGTGTTGCCTCTGGAGCAACCCTTTCCTACCAGGGGACTCCAGTTTCTTGGCTGCAAGGCAGCTCCTCCTAAGGCACACACACAAAGGGGCTTAGGACCTTTCAGGGTGGCTTTGCCCTACTGGGTACCTGTGTTTCACAAGTGGACAGGAGACAGGGACATTGGTGGCTCTCCTCTCATGGAACAAGATCTGAATCTCAGTAACTGAAACACTAGCCACACTTGTGGTTTGTTGTTGTGAGTGCAGAGAAGACTGGCTTTGCACTCAAGAGAAACTAGGGCATGACACCCAGATCCAGCTTTTACTGCATCAGCCACCTAAGCTCTTTCAGCTTGTTTCCTTGTCTTTGAGAAGGCTGGGATTCATCCTTAACCCCTGGGTCTGTGCAGAATAAAACTCCACATGCCCGGCTCCCACAAGCTCCACAGGTAGGCTCCAGGTGAGTCATTTACACCGCCTCCCCCTGTTACGGACACGTCAGTGGGGAGGGAGGCATGCCAGAGCCCCTGGGAGTCTACTCCATCCTCTGGCTGGGGTGGGGGTTGCGGTGGGGGTGGTGGAACTGGTGCCGTGTCCAACTATTTGATTGGCTTTACATACCACAGGCACACACTTCATTTCATATTTAGGGGTGCTCTGCTCAGAGGAGTTGTAGTGAGGGAAGTCAGTCATCACAGTTGAATCTGGAGCAGGAAGAGGCAGCAGCGGGGTGGCTCCCTCCACTGGCCATCACAGGAACTGGCAGTTCCCTCCACGGGTTGATGGCACCAGGTGGAGACACCCGAGGAGTTGCAAGAAGGTGCGGTGACATTCCCTAGGAGGGTCCCCATAGAGCTGGCAGCTCATCCTTGCCTCCCTGATGGCCACAGGGACTAGTGAATCAAACCCCTGCATAGGGAGGACGTGTTAATGTACTTCCTCTTGTCCTAAGAGGAACTCAACACTGTAGAGTGAGAGAGAGTGAAAATCTCAGCAAAACATAGTGTATGGGTAGGGCGGTTCAAGTCCTGTTCCATGTACTGGGTCACAGACAGTGTAAAGTGACATTTTGAAATTTCCATGCTTCAGCTTATCCCTCCTCACTGTGAAGCAGGTGGTCACCCTGGATCCCTTTATGGCTTCCAACACTGTGACCAAATTCAAAAGGCCGTATTCAAACACAACAACGGGCCCATATAAAGCAAGAGGAGAGCTTTTCTGTCTGTATCCTATTCTTAGCAGGGAAGCCTTTCCCAGACAAACTCTGCCATCAGATTGCATTTCTCATCAGCTCATCGTGCAGCAGGGATCCATAGTGAAACCTCCACCACCTTCCATTTGGTAAAAATATCAAATCTCAGGTACTCCCCAGGAAAAATGGAAATGGCTCTACCGAGCCTGACAGCTGAACCTAAGAAGGAATCAGGCAGATGAGGAGGGAGGAAGGGCATGTTATGATGGAGGCCGAGACAGGAGTGAGATTGTAAAGTCAGTGGGTGGGGAGGGGGTGTTAGGGGGCGGGAGGCGGCTAGGGAGTATGAGTGTGAGGATACCAGCCATGTGGTGAACAGAGAGCGGTCTGGGTGGCTGGAAGATCAAGCGGGGCATGGAGCACAAGGAGGGTGTCTGGTGAAGACCGGGTATTTGGGAGCAGACAAGTCCTGCTGTGCCTCGTCCAGGAGGCTGGACAGTATCCTAAGGGCAGCAGGCAGCCCATACAGAATTTTGAGCAGGGGCATCATGCCCAGATTGCACTGAAGAAAGCTTCCCTTCCTCAGGCAGCAGGACAGACCATGTGTTGGAAAGCATCAGGATTGCTGGTGCTTGTCAAGGAGAAACATGAGGGAAACCTGGCCTAGGGAATTCACTGTGCTGATGGAGAGAAGGAACAGAATCTTAGACTTAGGAGGCAGAGAGGTGAGGCTTGATGATTGAGAGTGTGGTGAGAGAGAGGCAGCAGGCAAGGACGGCTTTAAGCATCTCTGGCCTAAGCAGCTGGGGAGAAGGCTGCCTTGCACTGAGTCAGGGAACAGGTAAAGGAGGTGCGGCTGTGTGGGGAGCGGGGGGATGGGTGCAGATTGGACATGTGGAATATTCCTTGCCTGGGGGACTCAAACACGTACTATCAGAGCGACTTGGGGGAGCTGACCTAACTTCTCTGTGCCCATGATGCCTCATCTGTGATAGGAGGAATGAGACTAACAATTAAGAAAAAGACGAATTTCCTGTTTCATTGCTTTAGTCTAGGAGAATATTCTCCTTTTACAAAGAAGGGCTGTCTTACTGTCAGGTATTCCATCAGTAAAATGGGAATGTATCTGCTTATCCATATATCCACTTGCTTTTACATATCTGCTTTGTGTATTTTCACCATGTGGTCTGTATTGTCAACTGTAAATAAAAATAAACTCAAAGGAACAAGGGTTTCTTGTCACATGCATGCAGAACGGCAGTCCATCAGCCTATTTCTCAGAGAAACAGCCCCCTTTGGAACCTCCTGTAGCTCCTCACTCCCTCCAGGGGGTGGGTAGAGGCCTGTGGGACCCCAGTGTGTCTTACACTTCTCTTCCCAGTGAAAGTATCTCCGGTGTCCTGGAAGTTGCCTAGAACTTGTCGAGTGCAGTCTCCCTGCAGCCCTGTCAGTGACTAGGGGAGTCTGTAGTCAGGAAGAGAGTGCTGAGCCTGATGTGTGGATCTGGAAACCATCACTGTGTGGTGCTGAGCTGGGAGGTGATGAAGCCACAGATACCTAGATTTGAATCAAGGTCCCACCACTTATTTCTTCTGTGACCTTGGGCAAGTTACTTACACTCTCTGTGACTCAGTTTCCTCATTGAAGAGGATGATGATCCTGTTCTGCGATAATGACTCGTTTTTGCTGCTTTCATTTAGATTAGCAAAAAACCAAACCTTTTGAGAATTATACAGTGAGGTTCAAGTGTCGATTACTTCCAGAGTAAAAACAGAACCTGTCAACAAAGACATGAAAAGATGCTCAACCTCACTCATCGTGAGAGAAATCCAAATCAGAACCATAATTAGGTATCTTGTCACAGCGGTCAGAATGATCATCAGAAAGCTACACACAATAAATGTTGGAGTGGATGTGGAGAAAAGGGAATCCTCCTATACTCTTTGTGACAATGAAAGTTGATACAGCCACTATGGAGAACAATATGGAAATTTCTTTTAAAACTGGGTATAAAACTACCATGTGCTGTGCTGTGCTTAGTTGCTCAGCTGTGTCCGACTCTTTGCAACCCCATGGACTGTAGCCCACCAGGCTACTCTGCCCATGGGGATTCCCCAGGCAAGAATACTGAAGTGGGTTGTCATGCCCTCCTCCAGGGGATCTTCCCAACCTAGGGACTGAAGCCGGTCTCCTGCAGTGCAGACAGATCTGTTATTGTCTGAGCCACCAGGGAAGCCCATAAATACTTCAGTGACTAGCCTATCCCTTCTCCAGGGGGTCTTCCCGACCCAGGATTTGACCTGGGTTCTGCCACACTGCACATGGATTCTTTACCAGCTGAGCTGCCAGGGAAGCCCATAAAACTACCATATGACCCAGAAATCACACTATTGGGCATATGCCCTGAGAAAACTATAATTCAGAAAGACACATGCACCCAACTGTTCCTTGCACCAGTATCTACAATATCCACGACATGGAAGAAATGTAGATGTCTGTCAATGAATGGATAAAGATGTTGTAGTACATGTATACAATGGAATAGTAATCAGTTATAAGAGGAGACAAATTTGAGTCATTTCTAGTGAATTGGATGAAGCTAGAGCCTGGTATACACAGTGAAATAAATCAGAAAGAGAAAAACAAATATCATACATCAACACATATATGTGAAATTTAGAAAAACAGTACTGATGAACCTATTTGCAGGGCAAGATTAGAGTCTCAGACATGGACAAGAGAATTATGGACACAGCAGGCAAGGAGAGGACGGATTGAATTGAGAGAGTAGCGCTGAAATATACAGATTACCATGTGTAAAACAGACAGCTAGCGGCAAGCTTCTGTATCGCACAGGAAGCTCAGTTTGGTGCTCTGTAATGACCTAGAGCAGACAAGGCAATGGCAACCCACTCCAGTACTCTTGCCTGGAGAATCCCATGGACGGGGAGCCTGATAGGCTGCAGTCCATGGGGTCGCTAAGAGTCGGGCACGAGTGAGTGACTTCGCTTTCACTTTTCACTTTCATGCATTGGAGAAGGAAATGGCAACCCACTCCACTGTTCTTGCCTGGAGGATCCCAGGGACTGGGGAGCCTGGTGGGCTGCCGTCTATGGGGTCGCACAGAGTCGGCCACGACTGAAGTGGCTTAGCAGCAGCACCAGCAATAACCTAGAGGGCTGGGGTTGGGGGGTGGAAGAGAAGTTCAAGAGGGAGGGGATATATGTATATATTTATAGGTGATTCACCCTTGTCCTACAGCAAAAATTAGCACAACATTTAAAGCAATTATTATCCAATTTTAAAAGGTGAGGGGTGTTCGAACCTCTCTGCCTTTATACTTGTCTACTGGGACCGGCATGAAAGATGCTCATATTTACCGTGCTGACAAAGTTCAACTTCACCTGAGCTGTTAGGAAAAGCCACAGTAAAGAAATCTCTGCAGACTTTCATGTCCCCAAAATGATTTAATGCAAAGTACCACCCTTCCCTGTCTGACTTCGGTAAGACTCATCCAAAGTATCCAGTGACTCCTGAGTTTACGGACTACAAGGTCAAGTACAGACCTTCCTCCTTGTCAGTAAAGGGCAGACACAGACCATCCAACTCCTTGTTTTCTGTCTCATGACGGAATGGAGAATAAAAGTCAGTTCTCCTGAAACTAGCTAGTCACAAAGATAATCATTTCCTCTTCTGTCGACGAGATTTCCCCCTAAATGTTTTCCCACCTGCAAAGGTCCCCACTCTCACTTCTCTACTACTCTCTGTGGAATGAAGCACAGTGCAAAACCACCTTGCTGGCAGTCTGATCTTCAGGTCTGTGATGCTCTCCCAATTGCAATCGGTAGAAATACAGCCAGTGTCTCTAATAGTTTGCTTTTACTCTTTCCTAGTGTGTTACTAGTAACAATTGGTAGAAAAACATGCAAGTGACAGGAGCTGCTCCTCACGTTGACAGGCGACAACACAAACTACCAGGCATCAGGGAGAGGCCCCTGCCTTCCGATCCCAAGAGGCGATCTGTGTGGAAGGAAAGGTCCTGCGACTCTGGCTCGGATGGTCCCTCCGAGCCTCCAAGCTGCTGAGAGAGGCCCTCCGGGCCCGCAGTGGAGAGGACCCGGCACTAACTCCTCTTCTCCGAATCGCCCCCGCCCTACTGCCATCGTCCCCGTGGAGGAACCTACTTGTCTTCAGGCCATTCCAGGCTCCCTCTCAATCCACTACAACCCAGCGAATACACAGGAAGGTCCTTCTACAAGGAAGGGAGGGGTAAATGGCCCATCTTTGTGACGTCAACACCAGGCCCGCCAACTCCTCACCCCTGAAGGGCGGCTAGGCTCTAGGACGCTGGAGGACTCCTCTCTGTGGTCTTTACCCGTCTATTCCACACACACTAAGGATGGGAGGCCGACCGCCGCCCACTTCCGGCTTCTCGCACGGGCTGAGGATGGGAGGCACTGCATTGGCGTCCTGCTGTTGAGAACCTGATCCTGAGAAGGAATGTGTGAGAGCGAGGGGTAGAGACAGGGACAGGCACGCAGAGGAAGACATCTATCTCTCTAGGACCAACCAGGTGTGCCTTAGTGTCTCAGGGCCAGAATCCTCTTTAGCCAAATGGGATCCGTGTTCTCTCAGAACAGTTCTTTTCCCCAGATGCCCCACCACTTTAGTATCAGATGACGGTTGGACAGTCTTCAGTGGAGTTCAGTTGCTCAGTCATATCTGACTCTTTGTGACCCCATGGACTGCAGCACACCAGGCTTCCCTGTCCATTACCAACTCGCGGATCCTACTCAAACTCATGTGCATCCCGTCGGTGACTCCATCCGACCATCTCATCCTCTGTTGTCCCCTTCTCCTGCCTTCAATCTTTCCCGGCGTCAGGGTCTTTTCCAATGAGCTGTTCTTCTCATCAGGTGGCCCAAAGTATTGCAGTTTCAGTTTCAGTATCAGTCCTTCCAATGAATATTCGGGACTGATTTGCTCTAGAATGGACTGATTTGCTCTAGAATGGACTGGTTGGATCTCCCTGCAGTCCAAGGGACTCTCAAGAGTCTTTTCCAACACCACAGTTCAAAAGCATCAATTCTTTGGCACTCAGCTTTCTTTATAGTCCACCTCTAACATCCATAGATGACTACTGGAAAATCCAAAGCTTTGACTAGATGGACCTTTGTTGGTAAAGTACTGTCTCTGCTTTTTAATCTGTGGTCTAAGTTAGTCATAGCTTTTCTTCTGAGGAGAAAGTGTCTTTTAATTTCATGGCTGCAGTCAACATCTGCAGTGATTTTGAAGTGCAAAAAATAAAGTCTCTCACTGTTTCCATTGTTTCCTCATCTATTTGCCATGAAGTGATGGGACCGGATGCCATGATCGTAGTTTTCTGAATGTTGAGTTTTAAGCCAACTTTTTCACTCTCTTCTTTTACTTTCATCAAGAGGCTCTTTAGTTCTTCTTCACTTTCTGCCATAAGGGTGGTTTATTTTTCACTCTCCTCTTTCAAGTTCATCAAGGGGCTCTTTAGTTCTTCGCTTTCTGTCACAAGGGTGGTGTCATCTGCATATCTCAGGTTATTGATATTTCTCCCAGCAATCTTGATTGCTTGATTGCTTCAATCTTGATTGAAGCTTGTGCTTCATGCGACCCGGCATTTCGCATGATGTACTCTGCATATTAAGTTACCTAAGCAGGGTGACAATATATAGCCTTGATGTGCTTGAGAATGCCATGAACAGTATGGACAGTCTGTATGTGACTTATTTCTCTTTCCTTGTGGATCGCCAGTTTAAACTGATATCGAATCATCCTATGTACATCAGTCAGTGACCAGGGTAACTGGGCTCAAATCGGTGTTCACCAGGTTCAGAAGTAGGCTCTTTCCTTTACATCAGCTTCCTCCACACCTCCTGTCCCACGTCACAAAATGAGAAAAAATAATGTAGTATTTTCAGGGGAAATGTATTTCCCATATAGAAATCATCACAAGTGTTCTTTCTCAAGAGTGTGTGAGTTAGACCTTGATGTGACATAGGAATAAGTACATACTTTTAATAGGCTCCTTGAGTCCTGCCTTAGTGTGCAATGCTTTTGAAAACTTTTATCTCCTGAATCGACCAGTAGCAGTGTATAGTCATCTAAAAAGGAAGGCATCTTTGGTTGTCTGGTTTCCTGGGGTACAGCTGATCTTGGACAGTAGACCTCTGCTGTGGTCAGAAATTTGGATATATGATTAGTTAGGGGTTTCCAGGCTGGATGGCATCATGGACTTGATGGACGTGAGTCTGAGTGAACTCCGGGAGGTGGTGATGGGCAGGGAGGCCTGGCGTGCTGCAATTCATGAGGTCGCAAAGAGTCGGACATGACTGAACAACTGAACTGAACTGAACTGAGGGGTTTCCATTCATATTTTGATTGTTGTTGATTAGTCCCTAAGTCGTATCCCATTCTTTTGAGATCCCATGGACTGTACCCACCAGGCCTCTCTGTCCATGGGATTTCCCAGGCCAGAATACTGGAGTGGGTTGCCATTTCCTCTACCATGGGATCTTCATGACCCAGGGATCAAACCCCGGTCTCCTGCATTAGCAGGTGGCTTCTTTACCACTGAGCCACCAGGGACACCCTTGTATTTCCAATACCATTGCCTTATATCTGACATACCTCTATTGGGTGTATTACATACATCTATGCGCCTGTGGGTTAGGGGTGCTTTGCTTGTTTGTTTTGTCAGTAACAGAAAAGTGAAGTGGCATTGCTTGCTTAAGTCTCTCAGGGAACCAGCAACAGTAAAAATGTATTTTTTTAAAAAGAGTATTTCCATATCTTAAGGAGATGAACTTCCACAACTCCCTATGAAAGGGGTTTAGTCTTCTGCCTAGAATGTACTGACATTCAATGAACTCTTTCATGAGTGGTCATTTTAGGAAAAAAGTGACTCTACTCTTTTTACTTGATTATTGGCTACATTTAAAATTATGCTTGAGATTGTGTGAAATAGGTAAGTAAAACTACAGATCCCAGTGATCCATTTTCTTTACCCTGCATGTGGGTGCAATACAAACTCAGTGTAAACCATCAGTTTGGGTAGAGCCAACATGCCCTGCATGGAAGTTTCGTTTATAAAGTGGACAGACTGGATGTGCTAACAGGAAATCTATACTTTGTTCAGCAGATTATTTGTCTAATAAACGAGGACCTAGAGCCAAGGGACTGTGTAACGTGGTGATTGAGAGCTAAAATAGGTGACAACATTGAGAGAGAGAGAGTGGTATTATGAATAGTGCAGATACCTTCACCTTTCAACCCACACAGATGAAAAATGGTCAGGACCACTACCAAGCAGTGTGACCTTGAGTAAGATGCTCACCCTCTCTGATCCTCGGTTCCCATGTCTGCAAATGGGGACAATAATATTATATGTTATCACACCCCCAGGAGAAGCCCATTCCTGACCCTCTGATCCCAGCCTCCGCTGGCTCCTGAGGCCAAGGCGCTCATCACATTTGTTTCACCACTGTCTTCAGTCTGGCTCCCTGCCCACCCCACGGTGAGCTCCTTGAGGACCCTCTTGCTGTATGGAACGTCCTTTTGCTCAGTGTCTGGAAAGCACCCATCTGGGAGTCTGGTGCCCCACAGGTGCCCAGAACACGTTCACCATCTTATGAGAGATGATAAGGTGAGGTACACAGAGCAGTGCAGCTGCTGATACGCTGTCAATTTGTTTGCTGCAAACAGCCTACACAAAAACAGTGGCTAGAGCAAACCTCTTGGCTCAGTTTTCATAGGTCAAGGGCTGTTTCTGTCTTTTATTCCCACATTGTCCAGAACCCTATTGTACCAGAGTAACACTCGCCTTTCCCCTTCCTAGTGCATCACCATCAGAGCAGCTGTTTCTCAACTGAATTGCCAGTGAGTGAACCCTGAGAATTCTAGGCTCACATTCCCGTTCCTTTGAGCGGGTGATGGGCATCCTGTCTTCTATCCCCACTTGGACAGGAGTGTCTAGTGTCCGTCTCTTCCCACTTGGCTTCCCATTTATTCTATATGTTGGACAATCCGTTACCTCCTGAGACTGAGGTCTGTCCTAGGCTATGCCTGCTTTCAGCACTGTGCAGAGGGCATTGATGACTAGGTGGGCACTGGGGGGATACTTGTGGGATGAATACAGCTCAGACAGCCAGGCTATTTTATTTCACGGGTGAGAGGTGTAACTTCCACTCATTCTGCCATCAGCAGGATGGACAGTTTGAACCTGCTGATCAGTGTCCTCGGGCAAGTCCACAGGAGCCCTGTCACTCTGCTCTCATCTTCCTCTTCTTCCATAGCTTCTTCTGCTCCATACCTTTCCTTTGTGCTCCCGCTGCTCTCCATGTACATGTACGCTGTGCTTGAGCTGATCCATTCCCCTGATTTCCTGCTGTGTGATTGTCAGTTACCTTTCTGATTAGGTTCTTTGAGGAGTTTTCTCTTTACTCACAGTCCAAGGTGGATGCTGCTATACAGTAAGCATCATGGGTCTCCTTTTATTGTTTTTCTTTCATTTCCTCCTTTTTTTCTTCCTTTTTTCCATTTTATGAGGAAACAATGCAGTGTGTGGGTACAGACACTAGCTCTGATTCTAGACAACTTTCCTTGCACCCAGTTCACCCACTTGTTATCACATCTTGAGAAATTAAATTGGCCCACTGTGCCATACCAGCCTCACCTGAAAATGGGTGAATTATTCTGAATAACGCCATGGACTGAGCAGGTTGTATTTTTGAGTATGGAATGAGGTTAGTAGAGATGTGCTGGCGTATTCCCTGGTGTAACAACTACTGAGCTTCAAGGTCACATTAAACATCTGTGTCCAGCCCTAGAGGCTCCTTCCTTCTCAGCCACAGTCCTCGAGCTTTTCCCTCACAGCTAGACGAACCCTCACCAGGAGGCTGGCTTATCTGTTACACCTCTCCCACCTGGAAACCACTCACAGACCTCATCTTCTGTTGCGTGCATCATTCTGTTCCTGGTAATTTTGTCCTCAGATGGATTGATGCTCCTCCAATTGCAAGGGGATGCCCAGGACTGATAACAAGGGTGTGATGTTTCCCTGCTCCCCCATGGCATGGAAACTCTCTGGGACCTGTGCCTAAACTCCTCTCCCCATGTCGTCTCCCTCCATCCCTCACTTCACAGTTACACTCAAGCTGGGTTCCAGTGCAGGCCCTACCAGCCCAGGCACTCTCCTTCAGCCTCAAATTCCTTATCTGTAAAATGGCAATAAGTCTACTTGCTGGTGAGGTTTACTGGGAGACCTACCAGAAATAACAGATGTAAATCACCTAGTGCCCATGACCTGGCAGGTGGAAGGCACTAAATAAATGGCTGTGTCCTCTACCTATCAGCTTCTTTAATGCACAGCATCCGGTGTGGAATGATACTGTGACTCAGCCAATGTCTTTGGATTGGACAGAGAAAGATGTGACATATTGGGGGTATATTAGGCTTCTCCAGAGTAACACAGCCAATAGAGAGAGACTTATTTTAGGGAATTGGATCATGGGCTTGTGGGTGCTGACAGTTCTGATGTCCTTTGGGCCAGTCGGCTGGCTGGAAATCCAGGTTGCACTCTAGAGACCCAAATCTGCAGAGCAGGCCGGCAATTTTGAGTCTCATGCAGGGTTTCTCAGGCTGTAGTCTTGAGGCGAAATTGTTTCATCCTCAGGAAGCCTCAGTCCCTGCTCTTAAGCTGTTTCAACTGATTGGATGAAGAAACTGCACCGCCCCCCAACCCGTTATGCCGGGTAATATAATTCCCTTTAAGTCTACTTGGAGAAAAGTTATGACCAACGTAGACCGCATTTGAAAAGCAGAGACATTACTTTGCCAACAAAGGTCTGTCTAGTCAAGGCTATGGTTTTTCCAGTAGTCATGTATGGATGTGAGAGTTGGACTATAAAGAAAGCTGAGTGCCAAAGAATTGATGCTTTTGAACTGTGGTGTTGGAGAAGACTCTTGAGAGTCCCTTGGTCTGCAAGGAGATACAACCAGTCCATCCTAAAGAAAATCAGTCCTGAATATTCATTAGAAAGACTGATACTGAAGCTGAAATCCCAATACTTTGAACACCTGATGTGAATTGACTCACTGGAAAAGACCCTGATACTGGGAAAGATTGAAGGTAGGAGGAGAAGGGGCCAACAGAGGATGAGATGGTTGGATGGTATCACTGACTCAGTGGACATGAGTTTGAGTAAGCTCTGGGAGGTGGTGATGGACAGGGAGGCCTGGCATGCTGCAGTCCATGGGGTCACAAAGAGTTGGACAGGACTGAGCAACTGAACTGAACTGAACTGAACTGAAAGGCTATTGATCAAGTATCCAAGTACCTTACTAGCCCGCCATCTCGTGGCTAACATCTGAAAAATGGGGCACCAGATCCAAGCTAAGATGACTTTTACTTTATTCATCACAGTGGGGAAGCAGTACCCTGAGAGACATCACCTCCCAAACAGAATCTCTGGCCAATGGGCTGTCTCTCTAGCTTTACTCATCTCAAGCAAAATCTGTTCCCTGGCCTCAGAAGCCATGTAAGATAACGAAGGACACTTGAGGAAGTGGTGATTTAAGGAGTTTTGGCATGATATATATTTTTTTCATTTGGGCCCAGTGACTGCAGGGAATGAAATGGGGTGGGGTGGTAAAGAAAATGAGATGAGGAATTTATTGCCCCAGCCACCTCCCTGCCCCCAGGTAGCCGACTTCTATAGATCTAACTGGTATTAATGCCTTTGTGTATAGGCTCACTATTAACACCACGTGTGTGGTATGAGAAACTTGGTGGGCAGAGCAGATAGCATGGCCAAATATTCATTTCTCAGAGTGGATGGAGGGAGAAGAGAGAAAAGAATATTGATCCATGGTTTACTTGTGAGTCAGTTTCTAAAATCTCAGTATTTCTTCACGAGGTGTGTGTGTGAATTCTTTTCTTTATCTGAAAATGGGCTTTCTAGGTGAAGAAATATCATTGTGAGAGACTCCTTGTGACATGTGAAAAGTGGTTGGGAGTGAATTGGGTTAAGGTCATTTTCCAAATGTTTCACACCAAGTTTTTGTTTAAGGGGAGAGCAGTGGCCCTAAAGAACTGAACTAAGTGGTTGAAATACAGATCAGTTACTGAAATGTGAAGAGACTCTTTCTGGAATGTGTGTTCATCCTAGCCTGTGGTCACAGGCCACTCATAGGATTTGAACCGTGTTTTCCTAATGTGTTTCATTTCCTGCCCTTGAATGTGCTGGAGGCTGCAGTTCCAGTTACTAAAGTTCCGAAGTAAGTTCTCTGAGAAGAGTAGTTTCTAGAAACGAGCAGTGCCTGGGAAGCTGCTCTAAAGTTTTAATATAGCCTGTGATGTAATTTTTGTTAGCTTCACCCAAGATATGATTATTCAAAGAATATAGAGATGCACCTACTTCAGTATCTACCATTGGATTGTTCAAATGAACACACAGTAAGATCGGCCCGGTTTTCTTTCTTGTTTCTTTCTTTATTGTTGGCGGCACTGAGTCTTCGTTGCTGCTCGAGGGCTTTCTCTCGCTGTGGAGAAGCAGCACTACTCTAGCGGTGGTGCACGGGCTTCTCATTGCGGAGACTTCTCTCGTCGCGGAGCATGAGCTCTAGGCGCGTGGCTCCAGTAGTTGGAGAAGGCAGGTTCAGGAGTTGTGACACACAGTCGTAGTTGCTCTGTGGCACG
The DNA here is from genome assembly GCF_001704415.2 of Capra hircus. NCBI lineage: Eukaryota > Metazoa > Chordata > Mammalia > Artiodactyla > Bovidae > Capra > Capra hircus. The sequence goes on from NW_017196930.1 coordinate 21,385, forward strand.
TGGGAACTGCCTGGACCAGGGACTGAACGTCTGCCCGTTTCATCGGCAGGTGGATTCTTTTTTAAAAATTTTAATCATTAATTTATTTTAATTGGAGAATAATTCCTTACAATATTTTGATGGTTTTTGCCATATATCAACAAGAATCGGCCGCAGGTATATATGTATTCCCCCATTCCTGAACTAGGGGTCCCACCTTCCTCCCCAACCCTCTCCCTCTGGGTTTTCCCAGAGCACCGGCTTTGGGTGCCCTGCTTCATGCCTTGAACTTGTTCTGGTCGTCTATTTTACATGTGGTAATGTATCTGTTTCAATGCTATTCACTCGAATCATCCCACCCTCCCCTTCCCCCACTGAGTTGAAAAGTCTGTTGTATAGGTCTCTGTCTTCTTTGCTACCCTGCATGTAGAATCGTTGCTACCGCTTTTCTAAATTCCATATATATGCATTAATATAAGTATTTGTCTTTCTCTTTCTGCCTTACTTCTCTCTGTATAACAGGCTCCAGGTTCATCCACCTCATTAGAACTGATTCAGGTGTGTTCCTTTTTAATAGCAGGGTAATATTCCATTGTGTATATTTACCACAACTTCCTTATCCATTCATCTGCTGATAGACAGCTAGGGTGCTTCAATGTCCTAACTGCTGTAAATAGTGCTGCAGTAAACATTGGGGTACATATGTCTCTTTGAAATCTGGTTTCCCTGGGGTGTATGCCCAGCAGTGGGTCGTATGGCAGTTCTATTCCCGGTTTTTTAAGGAATCTGCACACTGTTTTCCATAGTAGCTATACCAGTTTACATTCCCACCAACCGTGAAATAATGTTCCCTTTTCTCCCCACCCTCTCCAGCATTTATTGTTTGTAGGCATTTTGATGATGGCCATTCTGACCTGTGTGAGATGATACCTCATTGTGGTTTTGATTTGCATTTTTCTAATAATCTGTGATACTGAATATCTTTTCATGTGTTTATTAGCCATCTGTATGTCTTTGGAGAGATGTCTGTTTAGGTCACTTGCCCACTTTTTATTGGGTTGATCATTTTTTAAAAATTTATTTATTTTAATTGGAGGTCAATTACTTTACAACATTATATTGGTTTTGCCATACATCAACATGAATCTGCCACGGGTATGTTCCCCATCCTGAACCCCCCTCCCACCTCCCTTCCTGTACCATCCCTCTGGGTCATCCCAGTGCACCAGCCCCAAGCATCCTGTATCATGCATTGAACCTGGACTGGCAATTTATTTCATATATGATATTATACATGTTTCAACACCATTCTCTCAAATCAACCCACCCTCTCCCTCCCCCACAGAGTCCAAAAGACTTTTCTATACATGTGTCTCTTTTGCTGTCTCGCATACAGGGTTATCGTTACCATCTTTCTAAATTCCATATATATGCGTTCGTATACTGTATTGGTGTTTTTCTTTCTGGCTTACTTCACTCTATTATACAGAAAGAAAAACCCCAATACAATATATGAATGCATATATATGGAATTTAGAAAAATGGGTTGATCATTTTTTTGATATCGAGCTGCATGAGCTTCTTGTATATTTTGGAGATTCATTCCTTGTCAGTTGTTTCATTTGCGATTATTTTCTCCTGTTCTGAGGGCTGTCTTTTTCACCTTGCTTATAGTATCCTTCGCTGTTCAAAAGCTTTTAAGTTTAATTAGGTCCATTTGTTTATTTATTTTTTTATTTCCACTACTCTGGGAGGTGGATCCTAGAGGATTTTGCTATGATTTATGTCACAGAGTGTTCTGCCTATGTTTCCCTCTTAAGAGTTTTATAGCTTCTGGCCCTACATTTAGGTCTTTAATCCATTTTGAGTTTATTTTTGTGTATGGTGTTAGAAAGTCTTCCAGTTTCATTCTTTCACATAGTTGACCAATTTTCCCTGGATCATGCATTGAAGAGACCATGTTTTAGCTATTGCATATTTGTTCATCCTTTGTCAAAGATAAGGTGTTCATAGGTGCAGGGATTTATCAATGAACTTTGTTTTGTTCCATTGATCTAGATTTCTGTCTTTGTGCCAGTACCATACCATCGTGATGACTGTGGCTTTGTAATAGAGTCTGAGTCAGGAATGTTGATTCCTGTAGTTGCACTCTTCTCTCTCAAGATTGCTTTGGGAATTCGGGGTCTTTGATGTTTCCATACAAACTGTGAAACTATTTCTTCTAGTTCTGTGAAAAATACCATTGATAGTTCAGGATTGTGATAAATCTATAGATTGCTTTTGGGCAGTAGAATCATTTTCACTATATTAATTCTTCAATCTAAGAACATGGTATATTTCTCCATCTATTTGTGTTATCTTTGATTTCTTTCACCAGTATTTTTTTTTATTTTTCTGTATACAGGTCGTTTGTTTCTTTAGGTAAATTTAGTCCTAAGTATTTTATTATTTTTGTTGCAATAGTGAATGGGATTGTTTCCTTAATTTCTCTTTCTGATTTTTCATTGTTAGTGTATAGGAATACAAGGGATTTCTGTGTATTAATTTCATATGGCAGGTGGATTCTTAACCACTGGACCACCAGGGAAGTCCTGGCCTGCTTGTCTTTGGGTGTGAAGCTTTCTGAACTCTGACACATGGCAAATTCCAGTGATCACCACCATGATCAGGAACAGGCCACGTCCATCACCCTGAAAATTTCCAGGTGCTGCCACTTTCTAGTCTCTCCTTCCACACCTGAATTCCTGACAAAAGGATCTGTCTGCCTTCACTACATTTTGTCCTTTGCAATTTTAAATGTCCTTATATATTCTGAATATAAGACCTTTCTCATACCTGTGATTCACAAACATCTTTCCCCTAATAACTTAATAGCTTCCCTTTTCATTACAGGAGACATGAGTGATGAAATCTACTTTCCTCCTCACCCTCAGAGCTCAATGTTGTGTACCCAGCAAGCGCCCATGAGATTCTTCAGAAGTGAAAATGAATTCTGCTGTCTGTCCAGCTGTCTCTCAGGTAGTCCCCAGAGCTATATTTCTCATCTCTGATTCCCTACCTGAATGGGAAATAAAATAGAACTGTCTAAGGACAGGTGATGTATCTTTCGCTGTGTTTTTCCTCACACTAGTATTTCCATTATCAACCAAGAAATGACCAGCAGTCTGTTCTCAGTATAAATCTGGTCAAATATAGACTAAATGAAAAGTACCTGATTTGTTCCAGGTGCTTTACTTTATAATTGTGTTGCGTCATGATACTGATACAGTATATGAATTGTTTTCTATGTGGCACCCTCCCTTTTCATTTAGCATCTTATTGTAATAACCATGTTATTATACATTTTAAAAAGTTTTGCAGGCTGTTTTACATTCATTTGGGCTTCCCTGGAGGCTCAAATGGTAAAGAATCTGCCAGCAATGTGGGAGACCTCGGTGCAATCCCTGTGAGACCCAGGCTCAATCCCTGGGTCGGGAAGATCTGCTGGAGAAGGGAATGGCAACCAAACTCCAATATTCTTGCTTGGAGAATCCCATGGACAGAGGAGCCTGGTGGGCTACAGTCCAGGGGGTCTCAAAGAATCAGACAGGCCTGAGTGACTAACACTTTCACTTTACCCTCATTCCCATTATTTTATTTCATTCTTCTATTGGGGATAGGAAAGCATCCTGCAAACCAGTGTGCAAACTACAATCTGACAGACTTGAGACCTGAACAGAGGGACACTCTTGGAGGAACCCGGAGAACCTTGACAGCTGATTCTTCCTCTGTGTGCCACAGTTCTCAAAGGCAAAAAATGAGGGCAGTAATACCACCTGCTTCTTGGTGGTGTCCAGCATCAATTACCCAGCAGGATCTTAGCTTGGCACTTGTCCCTCTCATGTTATATATTGTAGGTGGCTTGGATGGTAAGGAGTCAGCCTGCAATGCAGGAGACCCAGGTTCAGTCCCTGGGTTGGGAAGATCCGCTGCAGAAGGAAATGGCAACCCACTCCAATTAAGAAGCCTGGCAGACATGACTGAGCAACTTGCATTTCCACTTCACATAAACATTTTCAAGTAAAAACTCACTGTCATAATAAAGTTCTTTTTAAATACAGCATTTCCTCTAGGATCAGAAGCACGACAAGGGAGCTCATTCTCTCCACCATTATTCAATATATCAGTTTATATTATTTTATTGTAATTTTAAGTGTCAATGGGTTTGTTCAAAGTTTCCACAAAGTGCTCTCTGAAGGGCTCAGATGCAGTTTGAACCAGCTAACCGGTTCAAAGAGAGAAAAATATATACTACTTCTTCTGACAAAAAGCTTCGTCGCGTTTTTTTAAATGGCAACGGCGGGGGAGAAACGGGATGGCGCTACTTGGAGCAACACTGCCACCTGCCGACCACAGAAACCAAAACGCCAGCAGCCCGGGAGAAAATCCATCGTTTTTGTTGGGTTTTCGCGAAGAGGACTGCACACCGTGGATGCGGAAGTTAAGGAGGATGCCCATGAGGGCCAGAGAAAGGAAGGAACCCTCTCGAAGGGGCCCGGCCAAAGCACCCGTGGACCGCGGGCTCCTCTCCAGCGGCCCGCGGAACCACGGCAACACGGGCAGGAAGTCAGGGAACCCGGGAAATCCGGAGCTTGGTGGGCGACAGCCCTGGAGCAACAGAAAACTGAGTGGAGAGGTTTGCGCCAGCCACTCGTTTCCTATATGTTGTTTGCAGCGAATTGACAGCGTAACAGCAGCTGCACTGCTCTGTGTCCCTCACTTTATCATCACTCATAAGATGGTAAACGTGTTCTGAGGGGCTGTGGTAAAAAGGTCCTCAAGGGGCTCATGGTGGGGTGGGCAGGAAGCCAGTCTGAAGACCATGGTGAAACAAGTGTGACGAACGCCTTGGCCTCAGGAGCCAGCGGAGGCTGAGATCAGGCCGTGAGGAATGGCTTTGCCTGGGGTGAAATAACATATAATATTATTGTCCCCATTGGCAGGCAAGGGGAACCGAGGATCAGAGATGGTGAGCATCTTACTCAAGGTCACACTGCTTGATAGTGGTCCTAACCATCGTTCATGTACATCTGTTAAAATGTGAAGGTCTCTGCACTATTCATTACACCACTCGCTGTCTCTCTCAATGTTGTCACCTGTTTTCACTCACAATCACCGCCTTATACATTCCCTTGGCTCTAAGTCCTTGTTTATTAGATAAATAATCTGCTGAACAAAATATAGATTTCCTGTTAGCACATCCAGTCTGTCTACTTGATAAAAAAAATATTTCCTTCAGGACACATTGTACTCACCCAAACTGATGGTTTACACTGAGCTTGTACTGCACCCATATGCTGGGTAAAGAAAATGGATCACTGGGATCTGTAGCTTTACTTACCTATTTCACACAATCTCCAAGCATAATTTTAAATGTAGCCAATATTCAAGTAAAAACAGTAGAACCATTGCTTTCCTCTAATGAGCAGTCACGAAAGATTTCATTGAATATTAATAGGTTGTAGTCAGGAGACTAAACCCCTTTCATAGGGAGTTGTGGAAATTCCTTTCCTTAAGTTAAGGAAACCCTTTCTCTTTATACATTTTCTCTGTTTCTGGTACCCTGAGAGACTTAAGCAAGCCAAGCCACTTCACTGTACTGTTGCGGACAAAAGAAACATGTGCGGCAAGCCTAACACACAGGCACAGACATATGTGATCCACCAGTAGAGGTATGTCAAATATAAGGCAATGGTATCGGAAAAACAAGGGCTTCCCTGGTGGCTCAGTGGTAGAGAATCCACCTGCTAACGCAGGAGACCGGGGTTTGATCCCTGGGTCATGAAGATCCCCTGGAAAAGGAAACGGCAACCCACTGCAGTATTCTGGCCTGGGAAATCCCATGGACAGAAAAACCTGGTGGGCACAGTCCATGGGACTGCAAAAGAATGGGACATGACTTAGGGACTAATGAACAATTGAAATATAAATGGAAACCCCTAACTAATCATATATCCAAATTTCTGACCACAGCACAGGTCTACTATCCAGGATCAGCTGCATTCCAGGAATCCAGATACCGAAAGATACCTTCCTTTTAAAATTACTATACATCTCTGCTGGGCGATTCAGGAGATGTTTTCAAAAGCATTGCACACCAAGGCAGGACTCAAGGAGCCTATTAAAAGTATGTACTTATTCCTATGTCACATCAGGGCCTAACTCACACACTCTTGAGAAAGGACACCTGCGATGATTTCAATACGGGAAATGCATCTCCCCTGAAAATACTTCATTATATTGTGTCATTTTGTGAATTGGGCCATGATGTGGGGAGGGAGGTGATGCCAAGAAAAGAGCCTACTTCTGAACCTGGTGAACACCAAAATTGAGCCCAGCTATTCCGAATTGACCAATGTCCATAGGAAGATTCAGTATCGGCTTAAGAGTGTCAATCCCCATCGAGAGAAAGAGAAATAAGTCATATACAGAGTGTCCAACTGCCATCTGATCCTGAAGAGGTGGGGGTGTTTGTGGAAAACAACAGTTCTGAGAGAGCTCGGATCCCACTCGACTGAAGAGGATTGTGGTCCTGTGGCACTAACGCACACCTGGTGGGTCCTAGGCGATAGATGTCTCCCTCCGTCTGCATGTCTGTGCCCCCCTCTATCTCTCGCTCTCACACGTTCTTTCTCAGGATCAGGTTCTCACTAGCGGAATGCCAATGCAGTGCTTCCCATCCTCAGCCCAGTCGAGGAGCCTGGAGTGGGGGGTCGGCCTCCCATCCTCAGTGTGTGTGGAAGAGAAGGGTAAAGACCACCGAGAGGAGGAGTCGTCCAGGGTCCTATAGCGGCTACCTGCCCTTCTCAGGGGAGGAGTCTGTGGGCCGGGCTTTTACATCACAAAGATGGGACATTTACCCTTCCCTTCCTTATAGAAGGACCTTCCTGCGTATTCCCTTGGTTGTGGTAGATTGAGAGAGAGCCCGGAGTGGCCTGAAGAAAAGTAGGTTGTCCCGGGGACGGTGGCAGTAGGGCGGGGGGTGATTCGGAGGTAAGAAGGTAGTGCCCGGCCCTCTGGACCGTGTGCCCCGAGGGCCTCTCCCAGCAGCTTGGAGGCTGGGAGGGACGATCACATCCGGAGTCACAAGAAGAGTTGTCGGGTACTGGAGATGCCCTCACAGATGACACCTGGTGATGGTTGGCTCTTGGGGTTGGAGGACGGGGGCTTCTCCCTGATTGCCTGGTAATTTGTGTTGTCATCTGTCTACGTGAGGAGCAGCTGGTGTTACTTGAAATTTTTAAAAATTAATTGATTTTAATTGGAGGCTAATCACTTTACAGTATTATGGTGGTTTTTGCCATACATTCACATGAATCAGCCATGGGTGTACATGTGTCTCTCATCCCGAACCCCCTCCTATATCCCTCTCATCCCATCTCTCTGGGTTGTCCCAGTTCACCGGCTTTGAGTGCCCTGTTTCATGCATGAAATTTGGACTGGTCATCTATTTCATATATGGTAATATAAATGTTTCAGTGCTGTTCCTTAAGATCATCCCACCCTCGCCTTCTCCCACAGAGTCCAAAAGCCTGTTCTTTATCTGTGTGTCTTTTGGTGTCTCGCATATAGGGTTGTCGTTACCATCTTTTTAAAATTCCATGTATGTAGGTTAATATACTGTATTGGTGTTTTTCTGTCTGACTTACTTCACTCTGTATAAAAGGCTCCAGTTTCATCCACCTAATTAGAACTGGTTCAAATGCATTCTGTTTAATAGCTGATTAATACTCCATTGTGTACATGTAACACAGCTTTCTTATCCATTCATCTGCCAATGGACATCTAGGTTGCTTCCATGTCCTGGCTATTGTAAACAGTGCTGCGATGAACACTGGGGTACACGTGTCTCTTTCAATTCTGGTTTCCTCTGCATGTATGCCCAGAAGTGGGATTGCTGGGTCGTATGCCAGTTCTATTTCCCAGTTTTTTAAGGAATCTCCAAACTGTTCTCCATAGTGGCTGTACTAGTTTGCATTCCCACCAACAGTGTAAGAAGTTTCCCTTTACTCCACACCCTCTCCAGCATTTATGGTTTGTAGACTTTCTGATAGCAGCCATTCTGACCAGCATGAAATCATACCTCATTGTGATTTTGATTTGCATTTCTCTGATAATGAGTGGATGTTGAGCATCTTTTCATGTGTTTGTTAGGTATCTATATGTCTTCTTTGGAGAAATATCCATTAAGTTCTTTGGCCCATTTTTTGATTGGGTCATTTATTGTTTTGTTATTGAGCTGCATGAGCTGTTTGTATATTTTTGAGATTAATTCTTTGTGATTTTTTTTCTATCAGTTGATACCAGTAAGACACTGGGAAAGCATAAAAGCAAACTAATAAAGACATTGACTTTATTCTACCGATTGCAATTGGGAGAGCAGCACAGACCTGAAGATCAGACTGTCAGCAAGGTGGTTTGCATTATACTTCATTCCACAGAGACGTCATTGTACTTCATTCAAAAAGACACATGTACTTTTTGTACCGTTCATTGCAGCACCACTTATAATACCTAAGACATGGAAGCAACCTAGATGTCCACCCACAGATGAACGGATGAAGAAGCTTGGTACATATGTGCAACGGAATACTATTCAGCCATAGAAAGGAACACTTTTGAGTCAGTTCTAATGAGGTGAATGTACCTAGAGCTATTATACAGAGTGAAGTAAGTAAGAAAGAGAATAATAAATATCATATATTAATGCATATATATGGGATCTAAAACAACGATACCTGATAAGCCTATTTGCAAGGCAACAATAGAGACACAGACGTAGAGAACAAACTTGGGGACTCAGTGGAGGAAGAACTGGGAAGAACAACACAAAATTGTAAAGCAACTATCCTAAAAGTTTATGACAGTTTTGCATCTTCTTTTCCCATTAGGGTTCCTTTCATTTCTATTTCTTCCCTCTTCCATGGCTAGGACTTTCAAAATTACATTGAATAAAAGTGGCAAGTGTGGTTACCTTGTCTTGTTCCTCTTTTTAGAGGAAATGCCTTCATTTTTTCATCATTGAGAATGTTTGCTGTGAATTTGTCATATATGTCCATCAGTAGGTTGAGGTATGTTCCCTCCATGACCACATTCTGGACAGTTTTTATCATAAATGGGTGTTGAGT
>NW_017196931.1:0-20080 GCF_001704415.2 Capra hircus
TTTTTCTTTCTGGCTTACTTCACTCTGTATAATCGGCTCCAGTTTTATCCATCTCATCAGAAACTGATTCAAATGCATTCTTTTTAATGCTGAGTAATACTCCATTGTGTATATGAACCACAGCTTTCTTATCCATTCATCTGCTGATGGACATCTAGGTTGTTTCCATGTCCTGGCTATTATAAACAGTGCTGCAATGAACATTGGGGTACATGTGTCTCTTTCAATTCTGGTTTCCTCGTGTGTATGCCAGAAGTGGGATTGCTGGGTCATAAGGCAGCTCTATTTGCAATTTTTTAAGGAATCTCCACACTGTTCTCCATAGTGGCTGTACTAGTTTGCATTCCCACCAACAGTGTAGGAGGGTTCCCTTTTCTCCACACCCTCTCCAGCATTTATTGCTTGCAGATTTTTGGATCCCAGACATTCTGACTGGTGTGAAGTCGTACCTCATTGTGGTTTTGATTTGTATTTCTCTAATAATGAGTGATGTTGAGCATCTTTTCATGTGTTTGTTAGCCATCCATATGTCTTCTTTGGAGAAATGTCTATTTAATTCTTTAGCCCATTTTTTGATTGGGTCGTTTATTTTTCTGGAATTGGAGCTGCATAATTGTTTGCATATTTTTGAGATTAATTGTTTGTCAGTTGCTTCATTTGCTATTATTTTCTCCCATTCGAAGGCTGTCTTTTCACCTTGCTTATACTTTCCTTTGTTGTGCAGAAGCTTTTAATTTTAATTAGATCTCATTTGTTTTTTTTGCTTTTATTTCCAGTTTTCTGGGAGGTGGATCATAGAGGATTCTGCTGTGATTTATGTCGGAGAGTGTTTTGCCTATATTCTCCTCTAGGAGGTTTATAGTTTCTGGTCTTACGTTTAGATCTTTAATCCATTTTGAGTTTATTTTGTGTGTGGTGTTAGAAAGTGATCTAGTTTCATTCTTTTACAAGTGGTTGACCAGTTTTCCCAGCACCACTTGTTAAAGAGATTGTCTTTACTCCATTGTATATTCTTGCCTCCTTTGTCAAAGATAAAGTGTCCATATGTGTGTGGACTTATCTCTGGCTTTCTATTTTGTTCCATTGATCTATATTTCTGTCTTTGTGCCAGTCCTCCGGTTCCATTCTTTCTCAAGATTGCTTTGGCTATTCGAGGCTTTTTTGTATTTCCATACAAATCTTGGAAATTATTTGTTCTAGTTCTGTGGAAAAATATGGCTGGTAGCTTAATAGGGATTGCATTGAATTTGTAAATTGCTTCGGGTAGTATGCTCATTTTCACTATATTGATTTTCCGATCCATGAACATGGTATATTTCTCCATCTATTAGTGTCCTCTTTGATTTCTTTTCATCAGTGTTTTATAGTTTTCTATATATAGGTCTTTAGTTTCTTTAGTAGATATATTCCTAAGTATTTTATTCTTTCGTTGCAATGGTGAATGGAATGTTTCCTTAATTTCTTTTTCTACTTTCTCATTATTAGTGTATAGGAATGCAAAGATTTCTGCACATTGATTTTATATCCTGCAACTTTACTATATTCATTGATGAGCTCTAGTAATTTTCTGGTGGAGTCTTTAGGGTTTTCTATGTAGAGGATCATGTCATCTGCAAACAGTGAAGTTTTACTTCTTCTTTCCAATTCGGATTCCTTTTATTTCTTTTCTGCTCTGATTGCTGTGGCCAACACTTCCAGAACTATGTTGAATAGCAGCTGTGAAAGTGGGCACCCTTGTCTTGTTCCTGACTTTAGGGGAAATGCTTCCAATTTTTCACCATTGAGGATAATGTTTGCTGTGGGTTTGTCATAGATAGCTTTTATTATGTTGAGGTATGTGCCTTCTATTCCTGCTTTCTGGAGAGTTTTTATCATAAACGCATGTTGAATTTTGTCAAAGGCTTCTCTGCATCTATTGAGATAATCATATGGCTTTTATTTTTCAATTTGTTAATGTGGTGAATTACATTGATTGATTTGCGGATATTGAAGAATCCTTGCATCCCTGGGATAAAGCCCACTTGGTCATGGTGTATGATCTTTTTGATGTGTTGTTGGATTCTGATTGCTAGAATTTTGTTGAGGATTTTTGCATCTATGTCCGTCAGTGATATTGGCCTGTAGTTTTCTTTTTTTGTAGTATCTTTGTCAGGTTTTGGTATTAGGGGTGATGGTGGGCCTCATAGAGTGAGTTTGGAAGTTTACCTTCCTCTGCAATTTTCTGGAAGAGTTGGAGTAGGATAGGTGTTTAGCTCTTCTTTAAATTTTTGGTTAGAGAACTTAGCTGTGAAGCCGTCTGGACCTGGGCTTTTGTTTGCTGGAAGATTTCTGATTACAGTTTCAATTTCCGTGCTTGTGATGGGTCTGTTAAGATTTTCTACTTCTTCCTGGTTCAGTTTTGGAAAATTGTACTTTTCTAAGAATTTGTTCATTTCTTCCACGGTGTCCATTTTATTGGCATACAACTGCTGATAGTAGTCTCTTATGATCCTTTGTATTTCTGTGTTGTCTGTTGTGATCTCTCCATTTTCATTTCTAATTTTATTGATTTGATTTTTCTCTGTTTGCTTCTTGATGAGTCTGGCTAATGGTTTGTCAATTTTATTTATCCTTTCAAAGAACCAGCTTTTGGCTTTGTTGATTTTGGCTATGGTCTCTCTTGTTTCTTTTGCATTTATTTCTGCCCTAATTTTTAAGATTTCTTTCCTTCTACTAACTCTGGGGTTCTCCAATTCTTCCTTTCTAGTTGCTTTAGGTGTAGAGTTAGGTTATTTATTTGACTTTTTTCTTGTTTCTTGAGGTATGCCTGTATTGCTATGAACTTTCCTCTTAGCACTGCTTTTATAGTGTCCCACAGGCTTTGGGTTGTTGTGTTTTCATTTTCATTAGTTTCTATGCATGTTTTGATTTCTTTTTTTGATTTCTTCTGTGATTTGTTGGTTATTCAGAAGTGTGTTGTTCAACCTCCATATGTTGGAATTTTTAATAGTTTTCTCCTGTAATTGAGATCTAATCTTAATGCATTATGGTCAGAAAAGATGCTTGGAATGATTTCGATTTTTTTGAATTTATCAAGTTTAGATTTATGGCCCAGGATGTGATCTATCCTGGAGAATGTTCCATGAGCACTTGAGTAAAAAGGTGAAATTCATTGTTTTGGGGTGAAATGTCCTTTAGATATCAATTAGGTCTAACTGGTCTAATGTATCATTTAAAGTTTGCATTTCTTTGTTAATTTTCTGTTTAGTTGATCTGTCCATAGGTGTGAGTGGGGTATTAAAGTCTCCCCACTATTATTGTGTTATTTTTGATTTCCCCTTTCATACTTGTTAGCATTTGTCTTACATATTGCAGTGCTCCTATATTGGGTGCATATATATTTATAATTGTTATATCTTCTTCTTGGATTGATCCTTTGATCATTATGTAGTGGCCTTCTTTGTCTCTTTTCACAGCCTTTGTTTTAAAGTCTATTTTATCGGATATGAGTATTGCCACTCCTGCTTTCTTTTGGTCTCTATTTGCATGGAATATCTTTTTCCAGCCCTTCACTTTCAGTCTGTATGTGTCCCTTGTTTTGAGGTGGGTCTCTTGCAAGCAGCATATAGAGGGGTCTTGTTTTTGTATCCATTCGGCCAATCTTTGTCTTTTGGTTGGGGCATTCAACCCATTTACGTTTAAGGTAATTATTGATAAGTATGATCCCGTTACCATTTACTTTATTGTTTTGGGTTCGGGTTTATGCACCCTTTTTGTGTTTCCTGTCTAGAGAATATCTTTTAGAATTTGTTGGAGAGCTGGTTTGGTGGTGCTGAATTCTCTTCAGCTTTTGCTTGTCTGTAAAGCTTCTGATTTCTCCTTCGTATTTGAATGAGATCCTTGCTGGGTACAGTAATCTGGGCTGTAGGTTATTTTCTTTCATCACTTTAAGTATGTCTTGCCATTTCCTCCTGGCCTGAAGAGTTTCTATTGAAAGATCAGCTGTTATCCTTATGGGAATCCCCTTGTGTGTTATTAGTTGTTTTTCCCTTGCTGCTTTTAATATTTAATATTTGTGTTTGATCTTTGTTAATTTGATTAATATATGTCTTGGGGTGTTTTGCCTTGGGTTAATCTTATTTGGAACTCTCTGGGTTTCTTGGAGTTGGGTGATTATTTCCTTCCCCATTTTAGGGAAGTTTTCAACAAAGGATTTTCTCATGGTCTTTCTTTTTGTCTTCTTCTTCTGGGACTCCTATAATTTGAATGTTGGAGCATTTCATGTTGTCCTGGAGGTCTCTGAGATTGTCCTTATTTCTTTTAATTCATTTTTCTTGTTTCCTCTCTGATTCATTTATTTCTACCATTCTATCTTCTTATTTCACTAATCCTATCTTCTGCCTCCGTTATTCTGCTATTTGTTGCCTCCAGAGTGTTTCTGATCTCAATTTATTGCATTATTCATTATATATTGACTCTTTTTTATTTCTTCTAGGTCCTTGTTAAACCTTTCTTGCATCTTCTCAATCCTTGTCTCTAGGCTATTTCTCTGTGATTCCATTTTGATTTCAAGATTTTGGATCATTTTCACTATCAATATTCGGAATTCTTTCTCAGGTAGATTCCTACCTCTTCCTCTTTTGTTTGGTTTGGTGGGCAACTCTCCTGTTCCTTTACCTGCTGAGTATTCCTCTGTCTCTTCATCTTGGTTATATTGCTGCGTTTGGGGTGGCCTTTTTGTATTCTGGGAATTTGTGGAGTTCTCTTTATTATGGAGCTTCCTCACTGTGGGTGGGGTTGTATCAGTGGCTTGTCTAGGTTTCCTGGTTAGGGAGGCTTATGTTGGAGTTCTGGTGGGTGGAGCTGGGTTTCTTCTTTCTGGACTGCAGTGGAGTGACCAGTAATGGGTTATGAGACGTCAAAGGTTTTGGAGTAACTTTGAACTGCCTGTATATTGAAGCTCAGGGGTGTGTTCCTGTGTTGCTGGAGAATTTGCATGGTATGTTTTGTTCTGGAACTTGTTGGTCCTTGGGTGGAGCTTGGTTTCAGTGTAGGTATGGAGGCACTTGATGAGCTCCTATTGCTTAATGTTCCCTGAATTCAGGAGTTCTCTGATGTTTTCAGGCTTTGGACTTAAGCCTCCTGCTTCTGGTTTTCAGTTTTATTTTTACAGTAGCCTCTAGACTTCTCCATCTATACAGCACCAATGAAAAAACATCTAGGTTAAAGATGAAAAGTTTCTCCACATTGAGGGACACTCAGAGAGGTTCACTGAGTTACAAGAAGAGAAGAGGGAAGGGGTAGTTAGAGGTGACTGGAATGAGATGCGGTGAGATCAAAAGAGGAGAGAGCAAGCTAGCCAGTAGTCACTTCCTTGCGTGTTCCATAGTCTGGACCGCTTAGAGGTATTTACAGAGTTATACAAGGAAGAGGAGAGGGAGGAAGTAGACAGAGGTGGCCAGAAAGATAAGAGAGAGGAATGAGAAGGAGAGAGACAAATCCTGCCAGTAACCAGTTCCTTAGGTGTTCTCCACCGTCTGGAACACACAGAGATTCACAGAGTTGGATAGAGAAGAGATGGGGGAGAAAAGAGACAGAGGTCACCTGGTGGAGAAAAAGGAGAGTCCAAAGGAGGAGAGAGTGGTCAAGCCAGTAATCTCGGTCTCAGGTAAAATTGGGTAGTGAAGTTTGGGTTTTTAAATGTACAAAATTGACAACAAAAACCAAAGAGCAAAGATTAAAAATCTAGAGTAGAGGTTGGATTTTCAAAAATACAATATTAAAGAAAAGAAGCAGAAGGAAAAAGGAAAAAGGGAAATAAAAGGAAAGAAAAAAAAAAGGCACAAGAATTATTAAAAAAAAAAAACACACACCAACAACCACCCAAAGACTATATATGGTGTTTGCCTTAAAAAAAAAAAAAAAAAAGAGTCGTTTTTTTTTTAATAGTAATAATACATTATAGAAATAAAAATTAGAGGGAGAAATAGAAGACTTAACTATAAAAATAAAGTTAGAAAAAAAAAAGGAATGATTTTAAAAATAGTAAAAATATTTCTACCCCTTCTCTGATGTTGTGGGCAGTGTGGGGTCACTTCCAAGGCGGTTCCTCTGTTTAGCTTCTTCTGTTTGCTGGTTTTTTAGGCTCGCTAGTTCAGTCGCGCTGTGGGGAGGTGGGGATGCTGCAAACAAATAGCGCTGTCGTGTGCACACAGTGTCTCAGCCCCGCTGGACCTGTCCCTTCTCTTGGCGTACAAACCGCTCCGGCTCTACGATGCTCAGCCGGGAACCTTCTAGGGCCGGCCCTAGGCTGCGTGCACTTCCCTGGTCTAAGCTGCTCAGGTTCAGCGCTCAGGTAGCCCTCAGAGGCACAGATTCGGTTGGGACTGCGTTTTGTGCCCTTCCAGGGTCCGAGTAGCTCAGGAGTTTGGAGAGCGCAATCACTGCGACTTGTCGCCTTTTCTGCCTCTGCTGCTCAGTTTTCTGGGTGGACTGCTGGCGCCCCTTGTGAGGCAGATGGTGACTGTCCAGCACCCCCAGAAGTCTTAGGAAAGAAGGCTGCTTGCAGTTTGGTAAGTGAAGTCTCTCTGGGTCTGCAATTGCCCCTTTCCAGCCCTTACGGCTCTGGCTGCCTGTCCCCGGCAGGGGATGGTCTGCAGCCAGCTTTTTCCGTTCCATCCTTTGTTCTGTGCTTGGTCCTGGCGGTGTCTTATGTTCGAGCTTTTCGTGTGGTAGCTATCCCACAGTCTGGTTTGCTAGCCCAAGTTAGATCGTTCTGCTTGCGCATGGGGCATTCCTGCCCGATTCTTACAAAGCACTGCAGCCCGCGCCTCCCGCGCTTCCCTGCCCTGCCCCCACTTCCTAGTGGCGGATGCAGGCATCTGTGCTGCTTTTCCGCTGGGGAGTTACTGTTGGGCTTGTAATCTCTTGGTTTTAATTATTTCTTTATTTTTCCCTTCCTGTTATGTTGCCCTCTGTGTTTCCAAGGCTCACCACAGACTCGGCAGGGAGAGTGTTTCCTGGTGTTTGGAAACCCCTCTTCTTAAAATTCCCTTCCCGGGATGGGCTTCCCTTCCCAGGACAGAGCTCCTTCCCCACCTCCTTTGTCTCCTTTTTCATCTTTTATACTTTTTCCTACCTGTTTTTGAAGACAATGGTCTGCTTTTCTGGTTGCCTGATGTCCTCTGCCAGCCTACAGAAGTTGTTTTGTGGAGTTTGTTCGGTGTTGACATGTTCTTTTGAGGAATTTGTGAGGGAGAAAGTGGTCTTCCCATCCTATTCCTCCACCATCTTAGGACCGCCACAAATATTTTAAACTCTTAAAAGATGGTTTATTTTCAGTAAACCACCATGACATAATCCATTTCAAATTCCAATTGCATTTACTATTTTCCAAGTTTTCTATGCTAATATTTTGACTCCATCTCTGATATATGATAAACTGCTATAATTTTCTAACTACCCAGTTTCAAATATGTATATCCTATTTATAAATGTGGGTATATTTTTTTTTAATTTTTTTACTGTGGTCATTTTGTCTTGTTTGGAAGAATTATAAAATCTAAACATAATTGACTTGGGAAGAATATGTTGATATGCAAAAGTGAAAGTGTTGGTTTCTCAATTGTATTTGACTCTTTGGGACCCCATAGACTGTATCCCACCAATCCTCAGTCCATGGAATTTTCCAGGCAAGACCATGGGAGTAGGTAGCCACTCCCCTCTCCAGAGGATCTTGCTGACCCAGGAATCAAACCAGGTCTCTGCATTGCTGGCCGATTCTTTACATCTGAGCCACCAGGGAATCCCATATGTTGGGATATTCCTTTTTGTAAAAAATGTTACACAATTTTTACAGGTTATTTTCCATTTAAAGTAATTACCAAATAGTGGTTAAATTTCCAGTGTTGTATAACACCTCCTTGAGCTTATGTTATTCCCAATAATTTTGCCTCCTACTCCCCCACCTGTGTGTTTCTACTCCCCCAAATCTGGTGTCCAATAGATTATTCTCTGTATCTGCTAGTCTGTAATAATATTTTGATCCCATCACTCATAAGTGGTAAACAACTAGAATTTTCTAATTTTCTCAATTGCAACTACGTAGATACAGCTTATAAATGTAAGTATATTCAGAGTTCTTTTATTCGTGCTCATTTTTGTCTTATTTGGAATAGGTAGCTATGTTGGGATATCCCTATTTAAAAAACACATTTTCTGAAAACAGAAATATTTAATTTCCAAATCACTTCAGGATATACATGAATTTCAATGAGGCAATTATATTAATATCACAAATATGATGTATATATTCCCCTTTTTGTCATAATGACTTTGTGAAGAAAGATTTTGAGAATGTGTCAGTAATGGCAGCAAAATGCATTGTCTGTTTTATAAGCAGTGTTATTTAAATTTAATTTTAGCACAGCTATTGTCCTACGAAGTAACAAATCTTTCTTTTGCTGTTTTTATGTAAATGTACATATCTCTAGTATATTTGTATGCCTTTTTAATTTTTAATAATGTAATGTTGGTGTCAAAAATGAAAATATACTGAATGTTCATGATATGCTACATGTTGTATTTAGTAAAACAGTGTTACTTTACACATTTTAAGTAACTTCTTTATTGTAGTCTATTCCTCTTGTATCAAAAATATATTTCCAGGATTACTGAAGTCTTTGCAAAAACCCAGTGCTCCTCCTGTGTTTTTGACAGTAAAGGGAGAAAAGTTACTTCCATTGTTATTACCACACTGCCATGTTATAGCACTTTGTGATTTAAAGTTCATGAGCTATATCTCTTTATTCTTCCTTCTTGTCTATTAGTCTGCCATTATTTCAGCAATAGAAACAAGTGTGTCTGCAATGCCTGAGAGTGTAAAGTTGAGCCTTCTCCAGAAGGCTCATGACAAAGAACCAGAACAACAATACAAGAACCAGAACAACAATACTAGTAAACATTCACTGAGTGTCTACTGCATGCTAGGAATGCCTCTAAGAATCAATACAATATTCTCAAAATAATTAGATAAGATACTATTCTTAGCCATTTTATATAACAGTGAAAAACTGAGAAACAGATTCTATCATAATTGAGCCCTCCAGAGTAAAATTAAAAGTTTAAAAAATACAAATGTTTTAAAATGTTAGTAAAATGTCAGTAAAATTAATTTTCCTAAAAAAAATCAGAGGAACAGAAAAATAAAAATCAGCCAACAAAGTAAGAGTCAGGAATCAAACTGAGTCAATCTACTTCCACACTTTCAACCACCACTTCACTAATGTAAGACCAGCCCTGTCTGGACATGTCTCCAAACCTCATCCCTGACTTACCTGCTATATCTAGATTATAACATTTTGAAATGCATCTACCAGGTCTATTAACAATTCTTTATGAGATAATTCAAACTTTGGACAAACATATTATGAATTTCTTTTCTTTTCTTTCCCTTTGGGACAGCTTGTTCCATTCTTTAGAATACACAGTCTTGTTCTCTCCCATTTTCTTTCTTTTCTTTTGTAGCTTGAAAACTGTGCATTTAAGAAATCCTAGCCCGTAAGCTAATATCTCAATAATCACCTCGGAGACAATTACCTGTTTTTCTTCCACTCTGTGTTGCACTCTGTTACCATCTGCAAGGAATTTTCACATATTTATCTATTATAGCTCATTCCATAAATGATAACGGTTTGATTTTCCTTCAGCTACAAAGAGAATATGATGAGATTATCAGCCATTCAACATGATCAGCCTATGAAGCCCTTGGACAGAGCAGTCTTCTGGATCGAGTTTGTCATGCGCCACAAAGGAGCCAAGCACTTGCGGCCAGCTCTCCATGACCTCACCTGGTTCCAATACCACTCTCTGGATGTCATTGGGTTCCTGCTGGCCTGTGTGGCAACTGCCATATTTGTCATCACAAAATGTTGTCTATTTTGTTGCTGGAAGTTTGCTAAAACAGGAAAGAAGGGGAAAAGAGACTAGCTGTATCTGAGACTCAGCGCAGGTGTCCCCAACCTCTGAGATCAAATGCCTGATGATCTGGGGTGGAGCTGATGCAATAATAGAAACAAAGTGAGCAATACATGTAATGTGCTTGAATCGTCCCAAAACCATTGCTTCCTATCCCAGTCCATGGAAAAATGGTCTTCCACGAAACTGATTCCTGGGGCCTAAAAGTTTGGGTACTGCTGCTCTAGCAGTTCTGCCTCATAAGTAGAACTCCTCCATAAATGATGTGGGTATGTATTGAAATTTATTATTTTAATGCAAAAGTATACTAAAAAGATGTGGTTGAATTTAACTGTTTTTCACATGTTGGGTGTAGAAACAGGAACAATAAAAGTCTATTCACAGTATCCATATTACTTTGTAGATATTCAGAATTTTTTCTTCATTTTTGTATAGAATTTTATACCTTTTCCTTGCTATAGAGATTGTTCAATAATTGGAATTCTTTTGAAAGATTCACCCTTTAATTTTATTAGTGAGACCACTAATAGTTCTTCATTTTTACTGTGCATCCAGCCTCAACAACACTTCTTAGCTAAAGCCATGGCAAGACACTTGCCTTCATCCAGTTAAACTCCTTTGTCTTTGGAGTGTTCATGGAATTAGAAGTGTAGCTACATGCTTCCATCTATAAAATTGAGATACTTGCAAAAATCTTTAATTCCATGACCTAATTCTCTTTTTCTCACCCACCTTTTATTCATCTATTATTTTCACTCCCATAACCAGCTTTTGCTAATGGATATAAGTTCTCAACTGTATGTTAAGAAAATAATTACCTGAACTCTAAAGAGACTTTTGAATTTTCATTCTCTCCAAAAGCTACCTGAATATATCTATGATCTTATCTATATCTATGTACATATCTAAATCTATGTATATTTTTACAATTCAGGACAGAGCACCGCTTAGCTACTTGCAGATATGATGAGAAATTCAATGGGTTTGTTGAACACAGACTGAATTATTTACTATTATATTATAATATGAGCTTCCCTGGTAGCTCAGCTGGTAAAGAAACTGCCTGCAATGCAGGAGACCCCGGTTCAATTCCTGGGTTGGAAAGATTCCCCTGGGGAAGGGGTAGGCTACCCACTCCAGTATTCTTTGGCTTCCCTGGTGGCTCAGACAGTAAAGAATCTGCCTGCAACGTGGGAGACCTGGGTTTGATACCAGGTTGGGAATATCCCCTGGGGAAGAGAATAGCTACCCACTCCAGTACACTGACCTAGAGAATTCCATGGACAGAGGAGCCTGGCAGGCTACAGTCCATGGGGTCCCAAAGAGCTGGATATGACTGAGCAACTTTCACTTTCATATTATATTATATCATAACCACACTTTAGATCAGCATTTCTCATTCTTTGGTCTCTTTCCTCAGTAAGCTATTGCGTCATCCCTCCCATAACACTTACATGTAAACATTCAATCCTTTATCATGACAGAAAATATTATAGACATTATTTTCTTTAAACCTAGGTCCACTATGACTGAAATAAGCAGAAACAATGAGCACAAGACAAAAATCACGTAAATTTTGTAAAAAAATGGTGAATCAAATGAAAACAATCTGAAGGTACTGATGAAAACTGTACATCAGAAAAGCAGTTTATTATCAAAATGTCCAGGTCAGGGAAGGAGTCTTGTCTTTTAGGTCAAGGGGACCACCATCCACAACATTTAAAAAACATTCATCAGCCTTAGGCATAGTTTATTTTAAAGAAGAAACATTGGTGTTTGGGGAATTATAGGAAAATTTACCAAGAACTTCTCATAGAACCCACCTAGATAACTGACACATATTTAAAGAAAACTAAAACTAACAGAAAGTAAGAAGGGAGAACCATATGTTTCCATAGTAGAAAATGTTTTTAAATCAAGCATATAGGCTTACAAAAGTTTCCTCAAATCTACACGGCAGCACGTGTAATAGACAAAGGGTTGGTAGTCACTGTGCAATAAGAAAGGCTAAAAATCTCCAGTGAAAAGTCTGGCACTCCAACATGAAAATAAATGAAAGGTACAAACAGGAAATTCACAGAAGCGAAATGGCCAGTGACATACAAAAGGTGGTATGGAAAATCTGGGAAATTTAAATTGTCAACAAGTAATATTCCTGCAAATTATTTGTAGAACAAATAATCTGGGAGGACTAATTTTGAGGGAGTATAATATGGAAATACTATTGAAATAAAGTTTATACACACTGTTTTATATAGCAACTCATTATCTAGTTATATGTCATGCAGAAAGACTTGCACATGTTCATGATTACATACTGAATATTCCCACTAGCACTTAAATGGCTATCAATTTGTGAACACACTAATCTACAACATAGATATGAGTTATACAGCCATGAAAGAAAACAGTTCAATTATGGGCAATGTTGTTAAATACTCCTCATGTCACATTACAAAACAAATAAAAAGTTCCAGAAATTCTAAAAAACATAAGCATGACACTCATCTTTGGAAATAAAATTAAACATGTTTTATGTAAATATATGTAAATTTGTAGACCACAGAAGAAATGATCTTTAGAATACACTGAATTTCCAATAACATCCAGGTGTTTAAGGCGGTTTTAGAAAAGGCAGAGGAACCAGAGATCAAATTTCCAACATCCACTGGATCATCAAAAAAGCAAGAGAGTTCCAGAAAAACATCTATTTCTGCTTCATTGACTATGCCAAAGCCTTTGACTGTGTGGATCACAATAAACTATGGGAAATTCTTCAAGAGATGGGAATACTAGACCACCTGAGCTGACTCTTCAGAAACCAATATGCAGGTCAGGAAGCAACAGTTACAACTGGACATGGAACAGCAGACTGGTTCCAAATAGGAAAAGGAGTATGTCAAGCCTGTATATTGTCACCTTGCTTATTTAACTTATATGCAGAGTACATCATGAGAAAGGCTGGGCTCGATGAAGCACAAGCTGGAATCAAGATTGCCAGGAGAAATATCAATACCCTCAGATATGTAGATGACACCACCCTTATGGCAGAAAGCGAAGAAGAACTAAAGAGCCTCTTGATGAAAGTGAAAGAGGAGAGTGAAAAGTTTGGCTTAAAGCTCAACATTCAGAAAACTAAGATCACTGGATCCAGTCCCATCACTCTATGGCAAGTGGATGAGGAAACAGTGGAAACAATGGCTGACTTTATTTTTGTGGGCTCCAAAATCACTGCAGATGATGACTGCAGACATGAAATTAAAAGACACTTACTCCTTGGAAGGAAAGTTATGACCAACCTAGATAGCATATTCAAAAGCAGAGGCATTACTTTGTCAACAAACATCCATGTAGTCAAGGCTAAAAGGTTTTTCCTCTGATCATGTATGGATGTGAGAACTGCACTATAAAGAAAGCTGAGTGCAGAAGGATTGATGCTTTTGAACTATGGTGTTGGAAAAAGATCTTGAGAGTCCCTTGGACTGCAAGCAGATCCAACCAGTCCATCCTTTAGGACATCAGTCCTGGATGTTCACTGGAAGGATTGATGTTGAAGCTGAAACTCCAGTTCTTTGGCCACCTGATGCAAAGAGTTGACTCGTTGGAAAAGACTGATGCTGGGAAAGATTGAGGGCAGGCAAAGAAGGGAATGACAGAGGATGTGATGGTTGGATGGCATCACCGACTCAATAGACATGGGTTTGGGTGGACTCTGGGAGTTGGTGAAGAACAAGGAGGCCTGGCATGCTGTGGTTCATGGGGTCACAAATAGTCAGACATGACTGAGCGACTGAACTGAACTGAACTGAATGGAATTTCAAATGAAAACAATTTAAATTTTTATTCTATATACTTCTTCATTTTTGACCTTTCATAATAATCTTTTCATTTATTTATTATCTGATATTAAATAATTAGTGAAATAAACATACAGATTCAAAATATTCAGTTCTTATTATCTTAAGATATTAAATCATCAGATTTTCATATCACGTTATCCATGTATTGGTTTCTCTCAGAATCCTTGAATTGAGACTTCCCTATTGGTCTAAGGGCCTCCCCAGGTGGCTCAGTGGTAGAGAATTTGCCTGCCAGTGCAGGAGATGCAGGAGACCGAGGTTTGATTCCGTGGTCGGGGAGATCTCTGGAGGAAAAATGACGATCCACTCCAGTATTCTTGCCTGGGAAATCCCATGAACAGACAAGCCTTGTTGGACACAACTGAGTGACTGAGCATGTACTTACACGGGTGGTCCAATGGTTAAGATTCCAGCTTCCACTGCAGGAAGCACATGTTCAATCCCTGGTCTGTGAATTAAGATCCCCATCCCACATGCTGGGGCCAAAAGTAAAATAAAATTTTTTGGTTTGATGCAAGATCCTTGGGGCTGGTGTACTGGGATGGCCCGGAGGGGTGGTGTGAGGGGGGATGTGGGAGGGGGGGTTCAGGGTGAGGAGCGCGTGTGCGACCGTGGCGGATTCGTGTTGATGTGTGGCGGAACCGATGCAGTGTTGTGGGGTGGTTGGCCTCCGATTGAAATAAAGAAATTTAAATTTAAAAAAAAAGCTACTGGAAATTTAGCACACTATTCAATGTGTCAAATAAGGACGCTCTTTTTTTTTTTTAGAACACCTTATATTTATAATTCCACTAGTTTTTAAAATCTTAACTCACATAATCTACTGATTTTACTGTGGTTTTAACAGCAGTATTATATGCATTTTACAATAGTTAAGGGACCTCTGCTGGATTACATCTATACTTATAGTGTTTTTGAGTCATGACTACAAATACTCTGCCAGCTCTCCCCTCAAGTAATTCCCTCTCTCTTGAATTTTAGTAACTCTAGAGGCTGTCTCACAAGTGTTTCAGCCTAACCTCCAAGGCTTAGTTATGGAACACAACACAAACCTGTCTCTGCCTCTCTGTCTTGGTCGTTCAGCCTGTCTATGTCTCTATTTATCTATCTATCTCACTATCTCCATTTCATCTCTCTGTCTGCCTACTCATCGTGTACGTCTGTAACATACTCAAAGTTTCCATGATAAATGACCACTTGTGGAAAGATACATACACATGCCTAAGAAGTCCCAGTAGTTCCAGCCCTCCAGCAATTTGAGCCATTTAAAAGTGGTCACCAGAGCTCCTCATGATTATAGCCCCAGTCACCATAAGACTGGAACAACCTGAGAATCTGATTACAAGACTCACCTGAATGAGCCCCACCAACACTCAGAACTATGAGAGATAAAAATAAAATAAGTATTGCTCTTCTAAGGGCAGGTTTTTGCACTAATACATAACCTAAACAATAATCATGCTTTTATCATAATATCATAGTGATGATATATCTTAATAATGGGAAACTGTTAATGTTACATTTTGAAAGTACCTATAACCCAGAAAAGGGAGTCACCATACCGTCATGGTTAAGAGGTCGCACTCTGAACACAGACAGTGTGGATTTAAGTCACTGAAATACTACTACATGAATCACAATATTCATAGCAGTACTATTTACGATAGCCAAAATATGGAAGCCAAGTAAGTGCTCAACAACAGATAATTGTCATAACATGTGGGATGTATATACAAAGGAATATTACCCTTAGAAAGAGTAAAAATTTGCCATTTGTAGCAACATGGATGAACCTAGAAAAGATCATTCATAGTGAAATATGTCATCCATAAAAATACTATATCACTTATATGTGAAATCTAAAAAGTAATACAAATGTATCTATATATAAAATAGAATCAGCTTCATAGACATAGACAATAAATTTATGGTTACCAAACTGGAGAAGGGGAAGAACAAATTAGCAGTATAGTGTTATGAATATAAACTATTAAACATAAAATAAGCAATAAGAATCTATTGACTAGCACAGAGAATTATACCCAATATCTTGTAATAAATGATGATGAGTATAATCTAGAAAACATCCTGAATCATGATGCTATGCACCTAAAACTCAGACAAAAATGTAAAACTACACTAAAAGAGACATAGAGAGATGATAGATAGATAGGTTTACATTACAAACCAGGGGCTATTAAACCATGGCCTCTGAGCCAAATCATTTTTGGGGGTCTCCAAAATCACTGCAGATGGTGACTGCAGCCATAAAATTAAAAGACGCTTACTCCTTGGAAGAAAAGTTATGACCAACCTAGATAGCATATTCAAAAGCAGAGACATTACTTTGCCAACAAAGGTCTACAGCTGTAGCAGCATGTCCCCAGTTTTGCAGTGGTGGTTTAGTCAGCCTATTGTGTCCGACTCTTGTGACCCCATGGACTATAGCCTGCCAGGCTCCTCTGTCCATGGGATTTCCCAGGCAAGAATAGTGGAAACTTTGCCATTTCCTTCTCCAGGGCATCTTAGCAACCCAGGGATTGACCAGGTCTCCCGCTTTGCAGGTGGAATTTTTACCAACTGAGCTGCCAGGGAAGCCCAACCCCAGTTATACCAGGAAAAGAACTGGCTTGGAACCTGGGGGTGGGCTGCAGTGCAGCAGCTCCT
The DNA here is from genome assembly GCF_001704415.2 of Capra hircus. NCBI lineage: Eukaryota > Metazoa > Chordata > Mammalia > Artiodactyla > Bovidae > Capra > Capra hircus. The sequence continues at coordinate 16,482 of NW_017196931.1, forward strand.
CTCACATAGACCACAAGGCTTGTGGCATCCCACTCAGAAAAAGCCAGGCACAGGACTGACAGGGCCCCAGGAGTCAGGTCCCACCCCAGGGACAGTTCCAGCCTCGGGAAAGACACAGCAGCAAAGACGTGGCAGCTCTGTGGCTGGACTCAGAGTTGGAGAACACTGTGGAAGTCCTCAGTAACACAGGCTGCAAACACCTATGATAGTGAGGCTTGCTGGTCTTTTCTGACACTACTCTTCCCCATGGAGGGAACTTACTCTGACAGAATCTCTGCTGGTGCCAAGCTGTCCTGAACCCCTTGTGCTCAGTCGCTCAGTCATGTCCAACTTGGTGCAACCCCATGGACTAAAGCCCACAAGGCTCCTCTGCTCATGGAATTTTCCAGGCAAAAGTATTGGAGTGATTTGCCGTTTTTTACTCCAGGGGATCTTCCCAAACAGGGATTGAACCTGTGTCTCTTGCATCTCCTGCATTGGCAGGGGGGTTCTTTCTACCACTGAGCCGCCTGAAAGTGAAAGTAGCTCAGTCATGTCCAGCTCTTTGCGACCCCATGTACTATACAGTCCATGAAATTCTCCAGGCTACAATACCTTATTCTGGCCGTTCCCTTCTCCAGGGACTTTCCCAACTCAGAGACTGAACCTGGGTCTCTCACGTTGCAGGTGGATTCTTTACTGAGCCATCTAGGAAGTCCCAATACTACACTTGATCTTAGCCACAAGACCCAGAATCTCTGAACTGGAGGATGGGGTAATGCAAGTAAAATCAGTCCATGTTTTCTATTATGACCACTCTCAGCTTTCAATCGTGCCAGGTTTCTGTTGCTTCTTCATTATAGTCCAGAGCTTTCCCAACATATTGTTCACTATCGGACATGACTGAGCGACTTCACTTCACTATTTATACTTTTTGCTATTTCTCTGTGGGAGATACAAGTGTTGAAACTTTCAAACGGTCTATCTTGCTGTGTGCATGCATGCTAAGTTGCTTCAGTCACGTTTGACTCTTTGCAACCCTATGGACCATAACCCATCACCTTAACTCTAACTCTGATTGAAGGATTCTGCAGACATTCACTTGCTACAGTTTTCAGGCTAGTCTTGTCTCTTACATAACAGTGGATTTGCATGTGTAAACTCATCGACTTTTAGATCAGTGACAGTGCTGACAATACTGAACACACTGTGTAATCTAGAAGTGTTTTACTCTTGGCCCTTTCACTTGCTTTCCACTTCTGTTGACAATTAATATGATGTACTTAGTTGAGTTGCATTATGTTATAAATACGTAAACTCTCTTATTATAAATCAGGAATTATACTTTAACTTCCTGATTGATTTCTCCTTTTATATATGCATGAGCACTGGTGAAAGAATGCAGTAATAGTTGCAGGAGCAAAAAGTCTATGAAGTGGCTCTCATTTCTGGTACTGCAACAGATAACTTGCTACTTTAGCTCTAGAAGTTGTGGAAAGGTGCTGGTTTGGCCAATGGAATACAGTCATTGAGTGAATATGAAAACAGTTCTGGATGAACTTGTCAGGAGGGTTCATGAGGTGACTGTTCTGACACCTCCAACTTCCATTCTTGTTGATCCCAATGAATCATCTCCTATTAAATATGAGACTTTTCCTCTGGCTAAAGGAGCCTGGCAGGTTGCAGTCCATGGAGTCCCAAAGAGTCAGACATGACTGAGTAACTAAGCACAGCACACAGCACATTGTAAGAATTTTATCAAGCATTTGGTCAGCATGTGGACATATCTGGCAAAAGATTTCTTTTGGACACATTTTTCATTAGTAAGAAGTTTATACTGGGAATTTTTTGATGTTTTTAAGGATCTCTGTAAAGATGTTGTTTCTAACAAGTGACTTATGACAAAACACAGGAATCAGGTTTAACGTTGTTCTTGCAGATGCCATTGGATCCTGTGGGGAGTGAGCTTCTCACTGAGATACCTAAAGTATCTTTATTTGTACAATCTCTGCTTCTTGTATGGTGACTCAGTGGAAAAGATTAGTGGAAAACTTCCATTCTTACCATCTTATGTACCTGTCATGTTGTCTGAATTAGGCGTCATATGACATTCAGGGAGAGGGTCAAAAACATATGTACTTTATTTTGATTTTTGGTTCCAAATGTTTCATGAGAACACATGGAGTAAGTTTTACAGTGAAATACTAGGTAAGTCATGTTTTTAGTTGGTAGCATGAAATCTTATTTTTCTAGTTCGTTTTGAAAGTGAATTCACATAAAGTCACAGAAATTTGTCTCCTCTAAGTAAAATAAGGAAATGAAAATACAAAATGATTCAGCAAACTCATAAATATTATGGAAACTTTTATGGAATACTGCAAGTAGAACCCTGTGATCCGTTACTGGCATAGAACACTCCAGGGAGTCATAAACCACAATTTGAAGGATTAAGACTTCTCCAAAAAATTATATATCTACTTTACTAAACTTCTTTTCTTAATTTAGAAAGCATCACTAGAAACCTCGTAAAATTTTTTGATTAACGAAGTCATGTATATTGAAGAGTCCCACAGATATTTGTAGCAATAGTATCTAGGTAGCACTTAGAAACTGTTCCTACTTGTTTGTTCCTACTTGTTCCTACCTGTAGCTCAGTTTTCTTATTATATTACACCACATTATATATTATGGGTTCCCAAGGTGGTACTAGTGGTAAAGAACCTTAACAAAGGAGACTTATGAGACGTGGATTCAATCCTTAGGTCAGGAAGATCCCCTAGAGGAGGGCAAGACAGGGTTCAGCAAACTCATAAATATTATGGAAAATTTTATGAAATACTGAAAGTAGAACCCTGTGTTCCATTACTAGTATAGAGCATTCCAGGAAGCCATAAACAACCGTTTGAAGTATTAAGACTTCTCCAAGCAATTATATATCTGCCTTACTAGACTTCAGTATCTGCCTTAATAAACTTCAGTGTCTACCTTACTAATACTCCAGTATTCTTGCCTAGAGAATCCAATGGACAGAGCAGCCTACAGAAGACTAGTCCACAGGCTCACAGAGAGTCTGACATGACAGAAGCATTTAGCATGCGTACATGAGTATTGCATACTATACGTGCACAGACGTATTTGCTTTATCAAAAAACAGACACTTTGAAACATTTTGGCCAAAACATTTCAAGCCTTTTCACAAAAATTGCCTAATATATGCATATGACAAGACAGTCATTTCATCAAAGATTTGTTTTTGTTTTTTCTTTCAGGAAGACCCACTACAACATTTGAGATAATGAGGAAAGCTGAAACATGACTCATCTTGGCACCTATTGGAATTAGAATTTCCTCTCTCAGTGCTACCAAATTTTGAGTTTAGTTTATTGGAGGCCTTCTCTGCAAACCTGCCAAATCTCTGCCTTTCTGGCATTTATTTCTCCACTGATCTCCAGTAGCCACTTGGGCACCTACTGACCTGGAGAGGCCATCTTTCAGTGTCCTATCTTTTTGCCTTTGCATACTGTTCATGGGTTCTCAAGGCAAGAATCCTGAAGTGATGTGCCATTCCATTCTCCAGTGGACCACATTTTGTCAGAACTCTCCACCATGATCCATCTGAC
>NW_017196932.1:0-8295 GCF_001704415.2 Capra hircus
CTCTCGACTTACGACGGGGACCTCAGGGACCCGTCTGGTGGCCTCAGGAAGGCCAGTCCCCATGCCGAGTTGCTCGGGGCTCTCTCGGATTTCTTCCGTCGATGCTGGGGCCTAAGATCTTGTGTGGAGTCGGTGCAGGAACCTGAGGATTCCTGTCCACTGCTGACATTGATCTTGGAGTATTTCTGGAGTCTCCCCAGCAGAGTCAGTCCTCGTTTCGAGTGGGGGATGCACGTGTGCTTTCCTCCCGAGCTGTAGCAGCAGTGTCGCGCTTCCCTTCGTGTGAATCAAGGGATCTCGGGCCTCTTCCCTACCGGGGCTTTCCTGAGGTGTGGAGTCCCGGAACCTGAGGCCTGTCCAGTGCTGACTTGGATCTTGGGGTACTTCTGAGTCTCCCCAGGGGAGTCAGTCCTCGTCTCGAGTGCGGGCCTGCACGTGCGCTTTCCTCTCGAGCCGTAGCAACAGTGTCACACTTCCCTTCGCTTGGAACAAGGGATCTGTGGCTTACCCTCGAGGCTTTCCGACGAGTCTTTCCCACGAGGCTTTCCCACAGGGATGTCCCACGTGCCACCGTGGTGTGAGTCGATCCTCGGCTTGAAAGTCGAGGCAGTGCAGGGAAAACAGGTGTCCCTAGAATGGACTGAGACATCTGGGGGACTCTGGAATGGTGGCACGACCCTGGAGTTCCTCTCGCCTTTCCTGTGGAGAGCGCCTCCTCTTGAGATGCGACAGGAACGCCAGGAATTCTTTCCCGACCACGCAGGGAATGGATGCCTCCTTCGAGCTAGGAGGCGGAAACGGGGCTCCTCTGGATTTGGGCGGGACTCTCGTGTTTCCTCTCGAGTGGAGACGGGTAAGTCGAGGAACTTCTTGAGTTGCAGCAAGGGTGTGAAGGACCCTTTGGAAGCCCAGAGTTTAGGTGTGATTAGCTTGGAGACGCCTCAGCGCAAATGGGCCTCATCTCGCCTGGAGGGGAGAACCTCCTGGATTTTCCCGAGTTGCGGCAGGTGCTCTCGACTTACGATGGGGACCTCAGGGACCCGCTCTGGTGGCCTCAGGAAAGGCCAGTCCCCATGCGAGCTGCTCGGGGCCACTCGGGATTCCTCTCCCGTCGATGCCGGGGCCTAAGATCTTGTGTGGAGTGGTTGCCGGAACCTGAGGATTCCCTCCAGTGCTGACATGGATCTTGGGATACTTATGGAGTCTCCCCAGGGGAGTCAGTCCTCGTCTCGAATGGGGGCATGAACGTGCGCTTTCCTCCCGAGCTGTAGCAGCAGTGTCGCACTTCCCTTCGCGTGGATCAAGGGATCTGTGGCTTTCCCTCGAGGCTTTCCCACGAGGCTTTCCCACGAGGGCTTTCCCACAGGGCTGTCCCACGTGCCACCGTGGTGTGAGTCGATCCTAGTCTTGAAAGTCGAGGCAGAGCTGGGAAAACAGGTTTCCCTGGAATGGACTGAGACATCTGGGGGACTCTGGGAATGGTGGCACGACCCTGGAGTTCCTCTCGCCTTTCCTATGGAGAGCGCCTCCTCTTGAGATGCGACGGGAACGCCGGGAATTCTTTCCCGAACACGCAGGGAAAGGATCCCTCTTCTCGAGCTAGGAGACGGAAACGGGGCTCCTCTGGATGTGGGAGGAACTCTCGTGCTTCCTTTCCAGTGGAGACGGGTATGTCTGGGAACGTCTTGAGTTGCAGCAAGGGTGTGAAGGACCCCTTGGAAGTTCCAGATGTTAGGTGTTATTAGCCTCGAGACGCCTCAGCGGAAATGGGCCTCATCTCGCCTGAAGGGGAGAACCTCCTGGATTTTCTCGAGTTGCGGCAGGTGCTCTCGACTTACGACGGGGACCTAAGGGACCCGCTCTGGTGGCCTCAGGAAAGGCCAGTCCCCATGCGAGTTACTCGCGGGCCTCTCAGGATTCCTCTCCCGTCGTTGCCGGGGCCTAAGATCTTGTGCAGAGTCAGTGCCGACCTGAGGATTCCTCTCCAGTGCTGACGTGGATCTTGGGGTACTTCTGGAGTCTCCCCAGGGGAGTCAGTCCTCGTCTCGAGTCAGGGCATGCACGTGGGCTTTCCTCCCGAGCAGTAGCAGCAGTGTCATGCTTCCCTTCGCGTGGATCAAGGGATCTGTGGCTTTCCCTCGAGGCTTTCCCATGAGGCTTTCACCAGGCTTTCCCACAGGCTTTCCCAAAGGGCTGTCCCACGTGCCACCGTGGTGTGAGTCGATCCTCGGCTTGAAAGTCGAGGCAGTGCAGGGAAAACAGGTTTCCCTGGAATGGACTGAGACATCTGGGGGACTCCTGGAATGGTGGCACGACCCTGGAGTTCCTCTCGCCTTTCCTGTGGAGAGCGCCTCCTCTTGAGATGCGACGGGAACGCCGGGAATTCTTTCCCGACCACGCAGGGAAAGGATCCTCCTCTCGAGCTGGAGGCGAAACGGGACTCCTCTGTATGTGGGCGGGACTCTCGTGCTTCCTCTCGAGTGGAGACGGGTATGTCGGGGAACTTCTTGAGTTGCAGCAAGGGTGTGAAGGACCCTTTGGAAGTTCCAGAGGCTAGATGTGATTATCCCTGAGACGCCTCAGCGCAAATGAGCCTCATCTCTCCTGGAGGGGAGAACCTCCTGGATTTTCCCCAGTTGCGGCATGTGCTCGCCACTTACGATGGGGACCCCAGGGACCCGCTCTGGTGGCCTCAGGAAAGGCCAGTTCCCATGCGAGTTGCTTGGGGGCCTCTCGGGATTCCTCTCCTGTCGATGCTTGGGCCTAAGAGCTGGTGTGGAGTCGTTGCCGGAACCTGAGGATTCCTCTCCAGTCCCGACATGGATCTTGTGGTACTTCTGTAGTCTCCCCAGGGGCGTCAGTCCTCGTCTTGAGTGGGGGCCTGCAGATGCGCTTTCCTCACGAGCTGTAGCAGCAGTGTCACGCTTCCCTTCGCGTGGATCAAGGGATCTGTGGCTTTCCCTCGAGGCTTTCCCACGAGACTTTCCCACAGGGCTGTCCCACGTGCCACCGTGGTGTGAGTCCATCCTCGGCTTGAAAGTCGAGGCAGTGCAGGGAAAGCAGGTTTCCCTGGAATGGACTGAGACATCTGGGGGACTCTGGGAATGGTGGCACGACCCTGCAGTTCCTCTCGCCTTTCCTGTGGAGAGCGCCTCCTCTTGAGATGCGACGGGAACGCCGGGAATTCTTTCCCGAACACGCAGGGAAAGGATCCCTCCTCTCGAGCTATGAGGAGGAAACGGGGCTACTCTGGATGTGGGCCGGACTCTCGTGGCTTCCTCTCCAGTGGAGACGGCTATGTCGGGGAACTTCTTGAGTTGCAGCAAGGGTGTGAAGGACCGTTTGGAAGTTCCAGAGTCCTCGAGACGCCTTAGCAGAAATGGGCCTCATCTCGCCTGGAGGGGAGAACCTCCTGGATTTTCTCGAGTTGCGGCTGCTTCTCTCGACTTACGACGGGGACCTCAGGGACCCGCTCTGGTGGCCTCAGGAAAGGACAGTCCCCATGCGAGTTGCTCGGGGGCCTCTCTTCCTCTCCCGTCGATGCTGGAAGATCTTGTGTGGAGTCGGTATGAGGATTCCTCTCCACTGCTGACATTGATCTTGGAGTATTTCTGGAGTCTTCAGAGTTGCACGCAGCTGTAGCAGCAGTGTGAAGGACCTTTCCCTTGAGGCTTTCCCACGAGGCTTTCCCACAGGGCTGTCCCACGTGCCACCGTGGTAGTCGATCCTGTTGAAAGTCTGCAGGGAAAACAGTTTTCCCTGGAATGGACTGAGACATCTGGGGGACTCTGGAATGGTGGCACGACCCTGGAGTTCCTCTCGAGAGCGCCTCCTCTTGAGATGCGACTCCCGGGAATTCTTTCCCGACCACGCAGGGAAAGGATCAGCTAGGAGGCGGAAACGGGCTCCTCTGGAACTCTCGTGCTGAGTGGAGAATGTCCTCTTGAGTTGCAGCAAGGGTGTGAAGGACCCTTGGAAGTTCCAGAGTTAGGTCTATTAGCCTCGAGACGCCTCAGCGGGGCCTCATCTCGCCTGTCCTGGATTTTCTCTAGTTGCGGCAGGTGCTCTCGGGGGACCTCAGGGACCCGCTCTGGTGGCCTTAGGAAAGGCCAGTCCCCATGGGAGTTGCTCAGGGCCTCTCGGGATTCCTCTCCCGTCGATGCCGGGGCCTAAGACATTGTGTGGAGTCGGTGCCGGAACCTGAGGATTCCCCTCCAGTGCTGACATGGATCTTCGGGTACTTCTGGAGTCTCCCCAGGGGAGTCAGTCCTCGTCTCGAGTGGGGGCATGCACGTTCGCTTTCCTCCCGAGCTGTAGCAGCAGTGTCACGCTTCCCTTCGCGTGGATCAAGGGATTTGTGGCTTTCCCTCTAGGCTTTCCCACGAGGCTTTCCCACAGGGCTGTCCCACGTGCCACCGTGGTGTGAGTCGATCCTCGGCTTGAAAGTCAAGGCAGTGCAGGGAAAACAGGTTTCCCTGGAATGGACTGAGACATCTGGGGGACTCTGGGAATGGTGGCACGACACTGGAGTTCCTCTCGCCTTTCCTGTGGAGAGCGCCTCCTCTTGAGATGCGACGGGAACGCCTGGAATTCTTTCCCGAACACGCAGGGAAAGGATCCCTCCTCTCGAGCTAGGAGGCGGCAACGGGCTCCTCTGGATGTGGGTGGGGACTCTCGTGCTTCCTCTCGAGTGGAGACGGGTATATCGGGGAACTTCTTGAGTTGCAGCAAGGGTGTGAAGGACCCTTTGGAAGTTCCAGAGGTTAGGTGTGATTAGCCTGGTGACGCCTCAGCGGAAATGGGCCTCATCTCGCCTGGAGGGGAGAACCTCCTGGATTTTCTCGAGTTGGGGCAGGTGCTGTCGACTTATAATGGGGACCACAGGGACCCGCTCTGGTGGCCTCAGGAAAGGCCAGTCCCCATGGGAGTTGCTCGTGGGCCTCTCGGGATTCCTCTCCCGTCGATGCCGGGCCTAAGACCTTGTGTGGAGTCGGTGCCGGAACCTGAGGATTCCTCCCCAGTGCTGACATCGATCTTCGGGTACTTCTGGAGTCTCCACAGGGGAGTCAGTCCTCCTATCGAGTCGGGGCATGCAAGTGCGCTTTCCTCCCGAGCTGTATCAGTAGAGTCACGCTTCCCTTCGCGAGGATCAAGGGATCTGTGGCTTTCCCTCGAGGCTTTCCCACGAGGCTTTCACACGAGGTATTCCCACGAGGCTTTCCCACAGGGCTGTCCTACATGCCACCGTGGTGTTAGTCGATCCTTGGCTTGAAAGTCGAGGCTGTGCAGGGAAAACAGGTTTCCCTGGAATGGACTGAGACATCTGGGCGACTCAGGGAATGGTGGCACGACCCTGAAGTTCCTATAACCTTTCTAGTGGAGAGCGCCTCCTCTTGAGATGCGACGGGAACACCGGGAATTCTTTCCCATGCGCGCAGGGAAAGGATCCCTCCTCTCGAGCTAGGAGGCGGAAACGGGGCTCCTCTGGATGTGGGCGGGACTCTCGTGCTTCCTCTCCAGTGGAGACGGGTATGTCGGGGAACTTCTTGAGTTGCAGCAAGGGTGTGAAGGACCCTTTGGAAGTTCCAGAGGTTAGGTGTGATTAGCCTGGTGACGCCTCAGCGGAAATGGGCCTCATCTCGCCTGGAGGGGAGAACCTCCTGAATTTTCTCGAGTTGCGGCATTTGCTCTCGACTTAAGACGGGGACCTCAGGGACCCGCTCTGGTGGCCTCAGGAAAGGCCAGTCCCCATGGAGTTCCTCGTGGGACTCTCGGGATTCCTCTCCCGTCTATGCCGGGCCTAAGACCTTGTGTGTAGTCGGTGCCAGAACCTGAGGATTCCTCCCAAGTGCTGACATGGATCTTGGGGTACATCTGGAGTCTCCGAGCGGAGTCACTCCTTGTCTCGATTGGGGGCATGCACGTGCGCTTTCCTCCCGAGCTGTAGCAGCAATGTCAAGATTCCCTAGGCGTGGATCAAGGGATCTGTGGCTTTCCCACGAGGCTTTCCCACGAGGCCCACGAGGCTTTCCCACAGGGCTGTCCCACGTGCCACCGTGGTGTGAGTCGATCCTCGGCTTGAAAGTCGAGGCAGTGCAGGGAAAACAGGTTTCCCTGGAAAGGACTGAGACATCTGGCGGGACTCTGGGAATGGTGGCACGACCCTGGAGTTCCTCTCGCCTTTCCTGTGGAGAGTGCTACCTCTTTAGATGCGACGGAAATACCGGGAATTCTTTCCCGACCTCGGAGGGAAAGGATCCCTCCTCTCGAGCTAGGAGGAGGAAACCGGGCTCCTCTGGATGCAGGCGGGACTCTCGTGCTTCCTCTCGAGTGGAGACGGGTATGTTGGGGAACTTCTTGAGTTGCAGCAAGGCTGTGAAGGACCCTTTGGAAGTTCCAGATATTAGTGTGTTTAGCCTCGAGACGCCTAAGCGGAAATGGCCTCATCTCGCCTGGAGTTGAGAACCTCTGGATTTTCTCCAGTTGCGGCAGGTGTTCTCGACTTACGACGGGAACCTCAGGGACCCGCTCTGGTGGCCTCAGGAAAGGCCAGTCCCCAAGCGAGATGCTCGGGGGCCTCTCGGGATTCCTCTCCCGTCGATCCCGGGACCTAAGACCTTGTGTGGAGTCGGTATCTAAACTGAGGATTCCTCTCCAGTGCTGAAATGGATTTTGGGGTACTTCTGGAGTCTCCCCAGGGGAGTCAGTCCTCGTCTCGAGTGGGGCATGCACGTGCGCTTTCCTCCCGAGCTGTAGCAGCAGTGTCGCGCTTCCCGTGGCGGGGATCAAGGGATCTGTGGCTTTCCCTCGAGCTTTCCCACGAGGCTTTTCCACAGGACTGTCCCAAGTGCCACCGTGGTGTGAGTCGATCCTCGGCTTGAAAGTCGAGGCAGTGCAGGGAAAGCAGTTTTCCCTGGAATGGACTGAGACATCTGGGGGACTCTGCGATGGTGGCGCGACCCTGGAGTTCCTCTCGCCTTTCCTGTGGAGAGCACCTCCTCTTGAGATGCGACGGGAACGCCGGGAATTCTTCCCGACCACGCAGGGAAAGGATCCCTCCTCTCGAGCTAGGAGGCAGAAACGGGGCTCCTCTTGATGTGGGCGGGACTCTCATGCTTCCTCTCTAGTGGAGACGGGTAAGTCGGGGAACTTCTTGAGTTGCAGCAAGGGTGTGAAGGACCCTTTGGAAGTTCCAGATTTTTGATGTGATTAGCCTAGAGACGCCTCAGCGGAAATGGGCCTCATCTCGCCTGGAGGGGAGAACCTCCTGGATTTCTCGAGTTGCGGCAGGTGCTCTCGACTTTCGACGGGGACCTCAGGGACCCGCTCTGGTGGCCTCAGGAAAGGCCAGCCCCCAGGCGAGTTGCTGGGGGGCCTCTCAGGGTTCCTCTACCTTCGATGCCGGGGCCTAAGACCTTGTGTGGAGTCGGTGCCGGAACCTGAGGATTCCTCTCCAGTGCTGACATGGATGTTGGGGTACTTCTGGAGTCTCCCCAGGGGAGTCAGTCCTCGTCTCGAGTTGGCGAATGCACGTGCGCTTACCTCCGAGCTGTAGAAGAGGGTCACGCTTCCCTTCGCGTGGATCAAGGGATCTGTGGCTTTCGCTCGAGGCTTTCCTACGAGGCTTTCCCACGAGGCTTTCCCACAGGGCTGTCCCACGTGCCACCGTGGTGTGAGTCGATCCTCGGCTTGAAAGTCGAGGCAGTGCAGGGAAAACAGGTTTCCCTGGAATGGACTGAGACATCTGGGGGACTCCGGGAATGGTGGCACGACCCTGGAGATCTCTCGCCTTTCCAGTGGATAGCGCCTCCTATTGAGATGCAACGGGAACGCCGGGAATTCCTTCCCGACCACGCAGGGAAAGGATCCCTCCTCTCGATCTAGGAGGCTGAAACGAGGCTCCTCTGGATTGTGGGCGGGACTCTCGTACTTCCTCTCGAGTGGAGACGGGTATGTTGGGGCACTTCTTGAGTTGCAGCAAGGGGTGTGAAGGACCCTTGGAAGTTCCAGATGTTAGGTGTGATTAGCCTTGAGACGCCTCAGCGCGAAATGGGCCTCATCTCGCCTGGAGGGGGAGAACCTCCTGGATTTTCTCGAGTTTCGGCAGGTGCTCTCAACTTATGACGGGACATCGGGGACCCGCTCTGGTGGCCTCAGGAAAGGCCAGTCCCCATGCGAGTTGCTCTGGGCCTCTCGGGATTCCTCTCCAGTCGATGCCGGGTCCTAAGACCTTGTGTGGAGTCGGTGGCGGAAACTGAGGATTCCTCTCCAGTGCTGACATGGATCTTGGGTACT
>NW_017196933.1:0-8294 GCF_001704415.2 Capra hircus
TTTTTTTGTGCTCATGGAACCTTCTCCAGGATAGATCACATCCTGGGCCATAAATCTAAACTTGATAAATTCAAAAAAATCGAAATCATTCCAAGCATCTTTTCTGACCATAATGCATTAAGATTAGATCTCAATTACAGGAGAAAAACTATTAAAAATTCCAACATATGGAGGTTGAACAACACACTTCTGAATAACCAACAAATCACAGAAGAAATCAAAAAGAAATCAAAATATGCATAGAAACTAATGAAAATGAAAACACAACAACCCAAAACCTGTGGGACACTATAAAAGCAGTGCTAAGAGGAAAGTTCATAGCAATACAGGCATACCTCAAGAAACAAGAAAAAAGTCAAATAAATAACCTAACTCTGCAACTAAAGCAACTAGAAAAGGAAGAGTTGGAGAACCCCAGAGTTAGTAGAAGGAAAGAAATCTTAAAAATTAGGGCAGAAATAAATGCAAAAGAAACAAAAGAGACCATAGCAAAAATCAACAAAGCCAAAAGCTGGTTCTTTGAAAGGATAAATAAAATTGACAAACCATTAGCCAGACTCATCAAGAAGCAAAGAGAGAAAAATCAAATCAATAAAATTAGAAATGAAAATGGAGAGATCACAACAGACAACACAGAAATACAAAGGATTATAAGAGACTACTATCAGCAGTTGTATGCCAATAAAATGGACAACGTGGAAGAAATGGACAAATTCTTAGAAAAGTACAATTTTCCAAAACTGAACCAGGAAGAAATAGAAAATCTTAACAGACCCATCACAAGCACGAAATTGAAACTGTAATCAGAAATCTTCCAGCAAACAAAAGCCAGGTCCAGACGGCTTCACAGCTGAATTCTACCAAAAATTTCGAGAGAGAGCTAACACCTATCCTCCTCAAACTCTTCCAGAAAATTGCAGAGGAAGGTAAACTTCCAAACTCATTCTATGAGGCCACCATCACCCTAATACCAAAACCTGACAAAGATGTCACAAAAAAAGGAAAACTACAGGCCAATATCACTGATGAACATAGATGCAAAAATCCTCAACAAAATTCTAGCAATCAGAATCCAACAACACATTAAAAAGATCATACACCATGACCAAGTGGGCTTTATCCCAGGGATGCAAGGATTCTTCAATATCCGCAAATCAATCAATGTAATTCACCACATTAACAAATTGAAAAATAAAAACCATATGATTATCTCAATAGATGCAGAGAAGGCCTTTGACAAAATTCAACATCCATTTATGATAAAAACTCTCCAGAAAGCAGGAATAGAAGGAACATACCTCAACATAATAAAAGCTATATATGACAAACCCACAGCAAACATTATCCTCAATGGTGAAAAATTGAAAGCATTTCCCCTAAAGTCAGGAACAAGACAAGGGTGTCCACTTTCACCGCTACTATTCAACATAGTTCTGGAAGTTTTGGCCACAGCAATCAGAGCAGAAAAAGAAATAAAAGGAATCCAAATTGGAAAAGAAGAAGTAAAACTCTCACTGTTTGCAGATGACATGATCCTCTACATGGAAAACCCTAAAGACTCCACCAGAAAATTACTAGAGCTATCAATGAATATAGTAAAGTTGCAGGATATAAAATCAACACACAGAAATCCCTTGCATTCCTATACACGAATAATGAGAAAGTAGAAAAAGAAATTAAGGAAAACAATTCCATTCACCATTGCAACGAAAAGAATAAAATACTTAGGAATATATCTACCTAAAGAAACTAAAGACCTATATATAGAAAACTATAAAACACTGATGAAAGAAATCAAAGAGGACACTAATAGATGGAGAAATATACCATGTTCATGGATCGGAAGAATCAATTATAGTGAAAATGAGTATACTACCCAAAGCAATTTACAAATTTAATGCAATCCCTGTCAAGCTACCAGCCACATTTTTCACAGAACTAGAACAAATAATTTCAAGATTTGGTATGGAAACACAAAAAAACCTCGAATAGCCAAAGCAATCTTGAGAAAGAAGAATGGAACTGGAGGAATCAACTTGCCTGACTTCAGGCTCTACTACAAAGCCACAGTCATCAAGACAGTATGGTACTGGCACAAAGACAGACATATAGATCAATGGAACAAAATAGAAAGCCCAGAGATAAATCCACACACATATGGACACCTTATCTTTGACAAAGGAGGCAAGAATATACAATGGAGTAAAGACAATCTCTTTAACAAGTGGTGCTGGGAAAACTGGTCAACCACTTGTAAAAGAATGAAACTAGATCACTTTCTAACCACCGCACACAAAAATAAACTCAAAATGGATTAAAGATCTAAATGTAAGATCAGAAACTATAAACTCCTAGAGGAGAACATAGGCAAAACACTCTCAGACATAAATCACAGCAGGATCCTCTATGATCCACCTCCCAGAATTCTGGAAATAAAAGCAAAAATAAACAAATGGGATCTAATTAAAATTAAAAGCTTCTGCACAACAAAGGAAAATATAAGCAAGGTGAAAAGACAGCCTTCTGAATGGGAGAAAATAATAGCAAATGAAGCAACTGACAAACAACTAATCTCAAAAATATACAAGCAACTTCTGCAGCTCAATTCCAGAAAAATAAACGACCCAATCAAAAAATGGGCCAAAGAACTAAATAGACATTTCTCCAAAGAAGACATACGGATGGCTAACAAACACATGAAAAGATGCTCAACATCACTCATTATTAGAGAAATGCAAATCAAAACCACAATGAGGTACCACTTCACACCAGTCAGAATGGCTGCGATCCAAAAATCTGCAAGCAATAAATGCTGGAGAGGGTGTGGAGAAAAGGGAACCCTCCTACACTGTTGGTGGGAATGCAAACTAGTACAGCCACTATGGAGAACAGTGTGGAGATTCCTTAAAAAATTGCAAATAGAACTACCTTATGACCCAGCAATCCCACTTCTGGGCATACACACGGAGGAAACCAGAATTGAAAGAGACACATGTACCCCAATGTTCATCGCAGCACTGTTTATAATAGCCAGGACATGGAAACAACCTAGATGTCCATCAGCAGATGAATGGATAAGAAAGCTGTGGTACATATACACAATGGAGTATTACTCAGCCGTTAAAAAGAATTCATTTGAATCAGTTCTGATGAGATGGATGAAACTGGAGCCAATTATACAGAGTGAAGTAAGCCAGAAAGAAAAACACCAATACAGTATACTAACACATATATATGGAATTTAGGAAGATGGCAATGACGACCCTGTATGCAAGACAGGAAAAAAGACACAGATGTGTATAACGGACTTTTGGACTCAGAGGGAGAGGGAGAGGGTGGGATGATTTGGGAGAATGGGAATTCTAACATGTATACTGTCATGTAAGAATTGAATCGCCAGTCCATGTCTGACGTAGGGTGCAGCTTGCTTGGGGCTGGTGCATGGGGATGACCCAGAGAGATGTTGTGGGGAGGGAGGTGGGAGGGGGTTCATGTTTGGGAACGCATGTAAGAATTAAAGATTTTAAAATTTAAAAAAAAAAAAAAAAAAAAGAAAAAAAAAAAAGAACATTTGCATTGTAAGATTTCTGTTTTACAATGAAGGAAATAATTGTCCATTGGGTCACAGTAAAAGAAAATATTCACTTTTTTCTCTTAAAGAGTATTAAATGATATCATGGTAATTTGATCAATGCCAAACTCATAGATGTGAAAAATATTTCATACATATGAAAGCATCACTGGAAAATATATGGAGAGAAAGTGAAAACTGCAGCCCTAAAGAACAGCAATCCTAACAGAAGCTTTCAGTAAAAGATGTGAATCTGGTGCCCCACACTGTTCAGCTGATTCCAAACTCACCACCATGTAAGCAACTCTCAAAAGCAAGTCTCTATCATCTCAACCTTCAGCGTATTCCTCAAAGTTGTTGGCAATGCCCTTGTTTACAAGAATATTTGTAGAATTATGGGGGCTTTTTCTGTATGCTTTCTTCATTAATGATTATCATGCAGCTCTTGGACTCCATAATTAATTTGAACTCTTAGCTTTTTTTGTCAAGGTTGATTAATCTCCATTGTTCTTCAGTGTGCCTGAAGAACTATGGACAGTGGTCCATAATATTGTACAGGAGGCAGCAAACAAAACATCCCAAAGAAAAAGAAAAAACAAGAAGGCCAAGTGGTTATCTGAGGAGGCTTTACAAATAGCAGAAGAATGAAGAGAAGTGAAAAGCAAGGGAGAAAGGGAAAGGTACATCCAATTAAGTGCAGAGTTCCAAAAAACAGCTAGAAAATACAAGAAGGACTTCTTCAATGAACAACGCTTAATAATAGAAGAAAACAACAAAAGGGGAAAGACTAGAGATCTCTTCAGGAAAACTGGAAACATCAAGGGAGGATTCCGCCCAAAGATGGGCACAATAAAGGATAAAAATGGTAGAGTCCTAGAATATGCTGAAGAGATCAAGAAGTGATGGAAAGAATACACAGAAGAACTGTATAAAAAAGATCTTAATGAACCAGATTACTACAATGATGTGTTTAGTCACCCAGAGCCAGATATTCTGGAGTGCGAAGTCAAGTGGGCCTTAAGAAGCACTGCTGTTAATAAAGCTAGTGGATACGATGAAATTCCAGTAAAGCTATTTAAATCCCTAAAGGATGAGGCAATCAAGATTTTGCATTCATTATGTCAGCAAATCTGAAAGACCCAGAAGTGGTCATAGGACTGGAAAAAGTCAACCTTCATCCCAATATCCAAGAAGGGTGGTACCAAAGAACATGCTAACCATCAGACAGTTGCATTCATCTCCCACCTTTAAGTAGGGTCATGCTTAAAATCTTGCATGCTAGGTTTTAACATTATGTGAACCAAGAACTTTCAGATGTCCACACTTGGTTTAGAAAAGGAAGAGGAACTAGAGATCAAATTGCCAGCATTCACTGGATTATAGAGAAAGCAAGGGAATTTCAGAAAATCATCTATCTTTATTTCATCAACTACGCTAAAGCCTTTGACTGTGTGGATCATGGCAAAGTGTGGAAAGCTCTTTAGAGAGATGGGACTAGCAGACCATCTTACCTGTCTCCTGAGAAACCTGTGTGCAGGCCAAGAAGCAACAGTTGGAACCCTGTATGGAATAACTGATTGGTTCAAAATCAAGAAAGGAGTACAACAGGGCTGCCTGCTTTCACCCTGTTTGTTTAACCTATACACTGAGTGCATCATGAGAAATGCTGAGCTGGTGAGTAACAAGCTGGAATCAAGATAGGAAAGAGAAACATCAATGACTTCAGATATGTAGATGATACCACTCTAGTGGCAGAAAGTGATGCATCATAGATGCAATGAACATGAACTTGGGCAAACTCCAGGAGATGATGAAGGACAGGGAGGGCTGGCGTGCTGCAGTCCATGGGGTCACAAAGAGTTGGACATGACTGGGTGACTGAACAACAACGACAACATTAAAGTAGTTTTGTCAAGATTGGTTAATGTTTTTGCAGATTTAGTGAAATATGAACTTTGCTTTTTCTCTTCAGCTTCCTTTCATGTACTTAGGTTCAGAAACACCCTTTATTATTTGGATAATCAGCTAACTGGCATCAGGATCTTACTTCCAGTCTCTGGACTATGTCCTTACTGCAGTCACCTCTAACCCATCCCATCCTACAGTCTGGGTCTGAGTATCTAGAAGGAGGAATCTTGAGATCACAAGCTTCTGAGAAGGCCACAATTGAGAGTTTAGTATTTGATTATTTCAAGTTATCTTCAAGTTATCTTTAAAAGTTTATGATTCATATTAAAATGTAATAGTAATAATAAAATAACTCACATATAAACTTATTAAATGAGTATCTAGTATTAAATCCTCTGAGTTTTACTAGTATGCTGTAACCTTTTACACAGGAGAAAGTATTGTGTTAAGTGAAATTAAGATTGATTGTTGAGTTAATTTTAATGTTAATTTGTATCAAACATTAACATTTTGATTTCCAAAATGCCCATGTAAAACAAGATACATAATCCTGAGCATAGATTTAAATTACAAAATGGACATATTTACATAAACCTTTTCTTTCCTATGTCTATGTGCATGTATGTAAGTTTGTATTAGATATTATTATTCATTATTATTATTTTTGCAATAAGAGAAAAATGACAAAATTATAAATTTTTAAATAGTACAATAATGGGCGAAGAGATAATAATTTTACTTTAAAAATTTATAATAATTATAAAGCACAGAAAAATATTTTTTCTATCAGACAACTTGGTATGCATATGATGTTTTCCTTCATACATTAGTTCAAAATGATACTTTCCTGAATAAATGATTTTTTCATTTCAAACATTATTTTGGATGAAGATATTAGCCATAAACTGCATGATTCTGAATTTCAATATTTAATTCTGGCAACTTTTTTTTTTTTCTTTGTCCCGTGCTGAACTTTTTTTTCTAAATAGTCTGAGGTAAATGTGCCAGCTGAAGAAAATATTTGTGCTTTATTTCATTGTGAGATTTAAGAGACATTTCTGTAAGCACATTAAAGTTATTCAGCAGTGAAATTAATGCTTTATATACAGTATCAACATTTTCCAGACTGCCTTTCTGATTGGCATGACTCAGATTTGGCTTAAGCTGAAAGTGTCAACTCTGGCAGGATCTTGATTCATTCTTAAGAAAATAATTCAAACTAAATAACAATGCATGTGTAAGCATCTTACATCAGATACAATTATCTTAAACATACACATTTTGTATACTGAGTAAGAAATAATCTAGACAAGCAGTAGAATTAAGTTTCCTATCTTTAATTGCATTTATATATAATGGGTGTTTAGTTGCTAAGTTGTGGCCAATTCTTTGCAACCCTTTGAACTGTAACCCACACGCTCCTCTGTCCATTTGATTTCCCAAGCAAAAAGACTGGAATGGATTGCTACTTCTTTCTCCAGGGGATCTTGCTGACCTAGGGTTCAAACTCTCATCTCTTGTGTTTCCTCCATTGCAGGCAAATTCTCTACCCACTGAGCCACCAGTGACTCAACTGAAATAATTAATTCATGGATACATATTTACATATATATATGTAAATAGTTGAGAATATACGCATAAGAGGAGCCACCATCTATTTCTGCACTTGTTTCTCATCAAATTTTAGTTTTAGCATCTACTATAAATTGAAAGTGGTCAAACAAGAGATGGCAAGAGTGAAGGTCGACATTCTAGAAATCAGGACTAAAATGGACTGGAATGGGTGAATTTAACTCAGATGACCATTATATCTACTACTGAAGGGCAGGAATCCCAGAGAAAAATGGAGTAGCCATCATGGTCAACAAAAGAGTTCAAAATGCAGTAATTGGATGCAATTTAAAAAATGACAGAATGATCTTTGTTTGTTTCCAAGGCAAAAACCATTCAATATCACAGTAATCCAAGTCTATGCCCCAACCAGTAATGCTGAAGAAGCTGAAGTTGAACAGTTCTATGAAGACCTACAAGACCTTTTAGAACTATCACTAAAAAAAATATATATCCTTTTCATTCTAGGGGACTGGAATGCAAAAGCAGGAAGTCAAGAAACACCTGGAGTAACAGGAAAATTTGGCCTTGGAATATGGAATGAAGCAGGGCAAAGACTAATAGAGTTTTTGTCAAGAGAACACACTGGTCATAACAAACACCCTCTTCCAACACCACAGGAGAAGACTCTACACATGGACATCACCAGATCATCAACAATGAAATCAGATTGATTATATTCTTTTGCAGCCAAAGATACAGAAGCTCTATACAGTCAACAAAAACAAGACCAGGAGCTGACTGTTGCTCAGATCATGAACTCCTTATTGTCAAATTCAGACTTAAATTGAAGAAAGTAGGGAAAACCATTCAGGTATGATCTAAATCAAATCCCTTATGATTATACAGTGGAAGTGAGAAATATATTTAATGGACTATATCTGATCGAGTGCCTGATGAACTGTGGCAGAGGTTAATGACATTATGCAGGAGAAAGGGATCAAGACCATCCTCATGGAAAGGAAATGCAAAAAGCAAAAAATGGCTGTCTGGGGAGGCCTTAAAATAGCTGTGAAATGAAGAGAAGTGAAAAGCAAAGGAGAAAAGGAAAGTAATAAGCATGTGAATGCAGAGTTCCAAAGAATAGCAAGGAGATATAAAAAAGCCTTCCTCAGTGATCAGTGCAAATAAATAGATGAAAACAACAGAATGGGAGAGACTAGAGATCTCTTCAAGAAAAGTAGAGATACCAAGGGAACTTTTT
>NW_017196934.1:0-8293 GCF_001704415.2 Capra hircus
GCAAGGTGGTGTGAGTCGATCCTCTGCTTGAAAGTCGAAACAGTGCAGGGAAAACAGGTTTCCCTGAATGGACTGAGATATCTGGAGACTCTGGAATGGTGCCACAACCCTGGAGCTTCCTCACGCCTTTCCTGTGGAGAGTGCCTCCTCTTGAGATGCCGACAGGAACGCCGGGAATTCTTTCCCGACCACGCAGGAAAGGAACCCGTCTCTCGAGCAAGGAGGCCGAAACGCGCGTCTCCTCTGGATGTGGGCGGGACTCTCGTGCTTTCATCCTGAGTGGAGTCGGTATGCCGCGGGAACTTCTTGAGTGTAGCCAAGGTGTGAAGGACCCTTTGCGAAGTTCCAGAAATTAGGTGTGATTAGCCTCTAGACGCCTCAGCGGAAATGGGCCTCATCTCCCCTGGAGGGGAGAACCTCCTGGATTTTCTCGAGTTGTGTGCAGGTGCTCTCAACTTATGACGGGGACCTCAGGGACCTGCTCTGGTGGCCTCAGGAAAAGGCCAATCCCCATGCGAGTTGCTCAGGGCCTCTCGGGATTCCTCTCCCGTCGATGCCGGGGCTTAAGACCATGTGTGGAATCGGTGTCGGAACCTGAGGATTACTCTCCAGTGCTGACATGGATTTGGGGAACTTCTGGAGCCTACCCAGGGGGACTCAGTCCTCGTCTCGAGTTGGCGCATCCACGTGCGCTTTGCTCCCGAGCTGTAGCAGCAGTGTCGACGCTTCCCTTCGAGTGGATCAAGGGATCTGTGGCATTTCCCTCGAGGCTTTCCCACGAGGCCCCTTTCCCACGAGGCTTTCCCACAGGGCTGTCCCACGTGCCACCGTGGTGTGAGTCGATCCTCGGCTTGAAATTCGAGCAGTGCATGGGAAAACAGGTTTCCCTGGAAGTGGACCTAGACATCTGGGGGACTCTGGGAATGGTGGCACGACCCTGGAGTTCCTCTCGCCTTTCCTGTGGAGCCCACCTCCTCTTGAGATGCGACGGAGAACGCCGGGAATTCTTTCCCGAACCACGCAGGGAAAGGATCCCTCCTCTCGAGCTAGGAGGCGGAAACGGGACTCCTCTGGATGTGGGCGGGACTCTCGTGCTTCCTCTCGAGTGGAGACGGATATGTCGGGGAACTTTCTTGAGTTGCAGCAAGGGTGTGAAGGACCCTTTGGAAGTTCCAGAGGTTAGGTGTGATTAGCCTCGAGACCCCTCAGCGGAAATGGGCCTCATCTCGCCTGGAGGGGAGAACCTCCTGGATTTTCTCGAGTTGTGGCAGGTGCTCTCGAGTTATGACGGGGACATCAGGGACCCTCTCTGGTGGCCTCAGGAAAGGCCAGACGCCATGCGAGTTGTTCGGGGGCCTCTCGGGATTCCTCTCCCGTAGATGCAGTCGCCTAAAGACCTTGTGTGGAGTCGGTGCCGGAACCTGAGGATTCCTCTCCAGTGCTTACATGGATCTTGGGGTACTTCTGGAGTCTCCCAGGTGAGTCAGTCCTCATATCTATTGGGGGCATGCATGTGCAATTTCCTCCAGAGCTGTAGCAGCAGTGTCACTCTTCCCTTCGCGTGGATCCAGGAATCTGTGGCTTTCCTTGGAGGCTTTCCCACGAGGCTTTCCCACGAGGACGTTTTCCCACTGGGCTGTCCCACGTACCACCGTGGTGTGAGTCGATCCTCGGCTTGAAAGTCGAGGCAGTGCTGGGAAAACTGGTTTCCCTGTTATGGACTGAGCATCTGGGGACTCTGGGAATAGTGGCACGACCCAGGAGTTCCTCTCGCCTTTCCTGTGGTGAGCGCCTCCACTTGAGATGCGACGGGATCGCCGGGAATTCTTTCTCGACCACACAGGAAAAGAATCCCTCCTCTGGAACTATGAAGCGGAAACGGGGCTCCTCTGGATGTGGGTGGGACTCTCGTGCTTCCTCTCGATTGGAAACGGGTATGTCGAGGAACTTCTTGTGTTGCAGCAAGGGTGTTAAGGACCCTTTGGAAGTTCCAGAGGTTAGGTGTGATTAGCATCGAGACGCCTCAGGGGAAATGGGCCTCATCTCGCCTGAAGGGGAGAACCTCCTGGATTTTCTCGAGTTGCGGCAGGTACTGTGGACTTAAGACGGGGACCTCAGGGACCGCCCTGGTGGCCTCAGGAAATGCCAGTCCCCATGCGAATTGCTCGGGGGCCTCTCGGAGATTCCTCTCCCGTCGATGCCGGGGCCTAAGACCTTGTG
The DNA here is from genome assembly GCF_001704415.2 of Capra hircus. Classification (NCBI taxonomy): domain Eukaryota; kingdom Metazoa; phylum Chordata; class Mammalia; order Artiodactyla; family Bovidae; genus Capra; species Capra hircus. The sequence goes on from NW_017196934.1 coordinate 2,221, forward strand.
TGTAGTCGATGCCGGAACCTGAGGATTCCTCTCCAGCCCTGACATGGATCTTGGGGTACTTCTGGAGTCTCCCCAGGGAAGTCAGTCCGCGTCTCGAGTCGGGGCATGCACGGTGCGCTTTCCTCCCGAGCTGTAGCAGCAGTGTCGCGCTTCCCTTTGCGTGGATCAACGGATCTGTAGCTTTCCCTCGAGGCTTTCCCAGGAGGCTTTCCCACGAGGCTTTCCCACAGGGCTGTCCCACGTGCCACCGTGGTGTGAGTCGATCCTTGGGTTGAAAGTCGAGGCAGTGCAGGGAAAACAGGTTTCCCTGGAATGGACTGAGACATCTGGGGGACTCTGGGAATGGTGGCACGACCCTGGAGTTCCTCTCGCCTTTCCTGTGGAGAGCGCCTGCCGGAAGCCTTTGTGAGGAATCCCGCCCGTGACAAGGTCATGAGGAAGGAAGCTGACATACGCAAGGCGTGCTCAACTTCAGGGGCCCCTCTGGAAATTCCTAAGCATGTACCCCAACAAAAATCTGCCGGCTTTTGTGCTCTGCTTTTCCACTCTTCTGACATTTTCTGGAAAAAGTCATTCAGGGCTTTAGTCTTCTGCATTTGAAAGAGTGTTTCAATCCAAAAAACCCTCGGATCTTCTGAGCCCTGCCCTGCGGCTCCAGGAGGCCTCCCACCGCAGAGCCCAGGAGGCTAGAAACATCCGGAGGCGGGTTTTTTGGATTGAAACACTCTTTCAAATGCAGAAGACTAAAGCCCTGAATTGACTTTTTCCAGAAAATGTCAGAAGAGTGGAAAAGCAGAGCACAAAAGCCGGCAGATTTTTGTTGGGGTACATGCTTAGGAATTTCCAGAGGGGCCCCTGAAGTCTGAGCACGCCTTGCGTATGTCAGCTTCCTTCCTCATGACCTTGTCACGGGCGGGATTCCTCACAAAGGCTTCCGGCAGGCGCTCTCCACAGGAAAGGCGAGAGGAACTCCAGGGTCGTGCCACCATTCCCAGAGTCCCCCAGATGTCTCAGTCCATTCCAGGGAAACCTGTTTTCCCTGCACTGCCTCGACTTTCAACCCAAGGATCGACTCACACCACGGTGGCACGTGGGACAGCCCTGTGGGAAAGCCTCGTGGGAAAGCCTCCTGGGAAAGCCTCGAGGGAAAGCTACAGATCCGTTGATCCACGCAAAGGGAAGCGCGACACTGCTGCTACAGCTCGGGAGGAAAGCGCACCGTGCATGCCCCGACTCGAGACGCGGACTGACTTCCCTGGGGAGACTCCAGAAGTACCCCAAGATCCATGTCAGGGCTGGAGAGGAATCCTCAGGTTCCGGCATCGACTACACACAAGGTCTTAGGCCCCGGCATCGACGGGAGAGGAATCTCGAGAGGCCCCCGAGCAATTCGCATGGGGACTGGCATTTCCTGAGGCCACCAGGGCGGTCCCTGAGGTCCCCGTCTTAAGTCCACAGTACCTGCCGCAACTCGAGAAAATCCAGGAGGTTCTCCCCTTCAGGCGAGATGAGGCCCATTTCCCCTGAGGCGTCTCGATGCTAATCACACCTAACCTCTGGAACTTCCAAAGGGTCCTTAACACCCTTGCTGCAACACAAGAAGTTCCTCGACATACCCGTTTCCAATCGAGAGGAAGCACGAGAGTCCCACCCACATCCAGAGGAGCCCCGTTTCCGCTTCATAGTTCCAGAGGAGGGATTCTTTTCCTGTGTGGTCGAGAAAGAATTCCCGGCGATCCCGTCGCATCTCAAGTGGAGGCGCTCACCACAGGAAAGGCGAGAGGAACTCCTGGGTCGTGCCACTATTCCCAGAGTCCCCCAGATGCTCAGTCCATAACAGGGAAACCAGTTTTCCCAGCACTGCCTCGACTTTCAAGCCGAGGATCGACTCACACCACGGTGGTACGTGGGACAGCCCAGTGGGAAAACGTCGTGGGAAAGCCTCGTGGGAAAGCCTCGTGGGAAAGCCTCCAAGGAAAGCCACAGATTCCTGGATCCACGCGAAGGGAAGAGTGACACTGCTGCTACAGCTCTGGAGGAAATTGCACATGCATGCCCCCAATAGATATGAGGACTGACTCACCTGGGAGACTCCAGAAGTACCCCAAGATCCATGTAAGCACTGGAGAGGAATCCTCAGGTTCCGGCACCGACTCCACACAAGGTCTTAGGCGACTGCATCTACGGGAGAGGAATCCCGAGAGGCCCCCGAGCAACTCGCATGGCGTCTGGCCTTTCCTGAGGCCACCAGAGAGGGTCCCTGATGTCCCCGTCATAACTCGAGAGCACCTGCCACAACTCGAGAAAATCCAGGAGGTTCTCCCCTCCAGGCGAGATGAGGCCCATTTCCGCTGAGGGGTCTCGAGGCTAATCACACCTAACCTCTGGAACTTCCAAAGGGTCCTTCACACCCTTGCTGCAACTCAAGAAGTTCCCCGACATATCCGTCTCCACTCGAGAGGAAGCACGAGAGTCCCGCCCACATCCAGAGGAGTCCCGTTTCCGCCTCCTAGCTCGAGAGGAGGGATCCTTTCCCTGCGTGGTCGGGAAAGAATTCCCGGCGTTCCCGTCGCATCTCAAGAGGAGGCGCTCTCCACAGGAAAGGCGAGAGGAACTCCTAGGGTCGTGCCACCATTCCCAGAGTCCCCCAGATGTCTCAGGTCCATTCCAGGGAAACCTGTTTTCCCTGCACTGCCTCGACTTTCAAGCCGAGGAATCGACTCACACCACGGTGGCACGTGGACAGCCCTGTGGGAAAGCCTCGTGGGAAAGCCTCGTGGGAAAGCCTCGAGGGAAAGCCACAGATCCCTTGATCCACGCGAAGGGAAGCGTGACACTGCTGCTTCAGCTCGGGAGCAAATCTCACGTGGATGCGCCAACTCGAGACGAGGACTGAGTCCCCTGGGTAGGCTCCAGAAGTTCCCCAAGATCCATGTCAGCACTGGAGAGTAATCCTCAGGTTCCGACACCGATTCCACACATGGTCTTAAGCCCCGGCATCGACGGGAGAGGAATCCCGAGAGGCCCCTGAGCAACTCGCATGGGGATTGGCCTTTCCTGAGGCCACCAGAGCAGGTCCCTGAGGTCCCCGTCATAAGTCGAGAGCACCTGCCACAACTCGAGAAAATCCAGGAGGTTCTCCCCTCCAGGGGAGATGAGGCCCATTTCCGCTGAGGCGTCTAGAGGCTAATCACACCTAACTTCTGGAACTTCCAAAGGGTCCTTCACACCCTTGCTACAACTCAAGAAGTTCCCCGGCATACCCGACTCCACTCAGGATGAAGCACGAGAGTCCCGCCCACATCCAGAGGAGACCCGTTTCGGCCTCCTTGCTCGAGAGACGGGTTCCTTTCCCTGCGTGGTCGGGAAAGAATTCCCGGCGTTCCTGTCGCATCTCAAGAGGAGGCACTCTCCACAGGAAAGGCGTGAGGAACTCCAGGGTTGTGCCACCATTCCCAGAGTCCTCCAGATATCTCAGTCCATTCCAGGGAAACCTGTTTTCCCTGCACTGTTTCGACTTTCAAGCAGAGGATCGACTCACACCACGTTGCCACGTGGGACAGCCCTGTGGGAAAGCCTCGTGGAAAGCCTCGTGGGAAAGCCTCGAGGGAAAGCCACAGATCCCTTGATCCACGCGAAGGGAAGCGTTACAATGCTGCTACAGCTCGAGAGTAAAGCGCACTTGTATGCCCCCACTCGAGACGAGGACTGACTCCACTGGGGAGAGTCCAGAAGTTCCCCAAGATCCTTTTTCAGCACTGGAGAGGAATCCTCAGGTTACGGAACCGACTCCACACAATGTCTTAGGCCCCGGCATCGACGGGAGAGGGATCCCGAGAGGTCCCCGAGCAACTCCCATGGGGACTGGCATTTCCAGAGGCCTCCAGAGCGGGTCCCTGAGGACAACGTCTCAAGTCGAGAGCACCTGCCGCAACTCGAGAAAATCCAGGAGGTTCTCCCCTCCAGGCGAGATGAGGCCCATTTCCGCTGAGGCGTCTCGAGGCTAATCACACCTAAACTCTGGAACTTCCAAAGGGTCCTTCACACCCTTGTTGCAACTCAAGAAGTTCCCCACATACCTGACTCCACTCGAGAGGAAGCACGAGAGTCCCGCCCACATCCAGAGGAGCCCCGTTTCCGCCTCATAGATCCAGAGGAGGGATCCTTTCCCTGCGTGGTCGGGAAAGAATTCCCGGCGTTCCCGGCGCATTTCAAGAGGAGGCGCTCTCCACAGGAAAGGCGAGAGGAACTCCAGGGTCGTGCCACCATTCCCAGAATCCCCCAATGTCTCAGTCCATTCCAGGGAAACCTGTTTTCCCTGCACTGTCTCGACTTTCAAGCCGAGGATCGACTCAACCACGGTGGCACGTGGGACAGCCCTGTGGGAAAGCCTCGTGGGAAAGCCTCGTAGGGAAAGCCTCGAGGGAAAGCCACAGATCCCTTGATCCACGACGAAGGGAAGCGCGACACAGCTGCTCCAGCTCGGGAGGAAAGCGCACGAGCATGCCCCCACTCGAGACGAGGACTGACTTCCCTGGGGAGACTCCAGAAGTACCCCAAGATCCATGTCAGGGCTGGAGAGGAATCCTCAGGTTCCGGCATCGACTACACAAAGGTCTTAGGCCCCGGCATCGACGGGAGAGGAATCCCGAGAGGCCCCCGAGCAATTCGCATGGGGACTGGCATTTCCTGAGGCCACCAGGGCGGTCCCTGAGGTCCCCGTCTTAAGTCCACAGTACCTGCCGCAACTCGAGAAAATCCAGGAGGTTCTCCCTTCAGGCGAGATGAGGCCCATTTCCCTGAGGCGTCTCGATGCTAATCACACCTAACCTCTGGAACTTCCAAAGGGTCCTTAACACCCTTGCTGCAACACAAGAAGTTCCTCGACATACCCGTTTCCAATCGAGAGGAAGCACGAGAGTCCCACCCACATCCAGAGGAGCCCCGTTTCCGCTTCATAGTTCCAGAGGAGGGATTCATTTCCTGTGTGGTCGAGAAAGAATTCCCGGCGATCCCGTCGCATCTCAAGTGGAGGCGCTCACCACAGAAAGGCGAGAGGAACTCCTGGGTCGTGCACTATTCCCAGAGTCCCCCAGATGCTCAGTCCATAACAGGGAAACCAGTTTTCCCAGCACTGCCCTCGACATTCAAGCCGAGGATCGACTCACACCACGGTGGTACGTGGACAGCCCAGTGGGAAAACGTCGTGGGAAAGCCTCGTGGGAAAGCCTCGTGGGAAAGCCAAGGAAAGCCACAGATTCCTGGATCCACGCGAAGGAAAGAGTGACACTGCTGCTACAGCTCTGGAGGAAATTGCATATGCATGACCCAATAGATATGAGGACTGACTCACCTGGGAGACTCCAGAAGTACCCAAGATCCATGTAAGCACTGGAGAGGAATCCTCAGGTTCCGGCACCGACTCCACACAAGGTCTTAGGCGACTGCATCTACGGGAGAGGAATCCCGAGAGGCCCCGAGCAACTCGCATGGCGTCTGGCCTTTCCTGAGGCCACCAGAGAGGGTCCCTGATGTCCCCGTCATAACTCGAGAGCACCTGCCACAACTCGAGAAAAATCCAGGAGGTTCTCCCCTCCAGGCGAGATGAGGCCCATTTCCGCTGAGGGTCTCGAGGCTAATCACACCTAACCTCTGGAACTTCCAAGGGTCCTTCACACCCTTGCTGCAACTCAAGAAGTTCCCCGACATATCCGTCTCCACTCGAGAGGAAGCACGAGAGTCCCGCCCACATCCAGAGGAGTCCCGTTTCCGCCTCCTAGCTCGAGAGGAGGGGATCCTTTCCCTGCGTGGTCGGGAAAGAATTCCCGGGGTTCCCGTCGCATCTCAAGAGGAGGCGCTCTCCACAGGAAAGGCGAGAGGAACTCCTGGGTTGTGGCACCATTCCCAGAGTCCCCCAGATGTCTCAGTCCATTCCAGGGAGACCTGTTTTCCGCCTGCACTGCCTCGACTTTCAAGCCGAGAAATCGACTCACACCACGGTGGCACGTGGGACAGCCCTGTGGGAAAAGCCTCGTGGGAAAGCCTCGTGGGAAAAAGCCAAGATCCCTTGATC
>NW_017196935.1:0-8293 GCF_001704415.2 Capra hircus
TTCCCTGCACTGAGTCGACTTTCAAGCCGAGGATGACTCACACCGCGATGGCACGTTGGACAGCCCTGTGGGAAAGCCTCGTGGGAAAGCCTCGTGGGAAAGCCTCGAGGAAAAGCCACAGATCACTTGATCCACGCGTAGGGAAGAGTGACACTGCTGCTACAGCTCGGGAGAAAAGCGCACGTGCATGCACCCAAACGAGACGAGGACTGACTCCATGGGGAACTCCAGAAGTACCCCAAGATCCATGTCAGCACTGGAGAGGAATCCTCAGGTTCCCGCACCGACTCCACACAAGGTCTTAGGCCCGGCATCGACGGGAGAGGAATCCCGAGAGGCCGCCGAGCACTCGCATGGGGACTGGCCTTTCCTGAGGCCACCAGAGAGGGTCCCTGAGGTCCCCTTCGTAAGTCGAGAGCACCTGCCGCAACTCGAGAAAATCCAGGAGGTTCTCCCTTCCAGGCGAGATGAGGCCCAATTTCCGCTGAGGCGTCTCGAAAATAATCACACCTAACCTATGGAACTTCCAAAGGGTCCTTCACACCCCTTCCTGCAATTCAAGAAGTTCCCCGACATACCCTGCTCCACTCGAGAGGAAGCACGAGAGTCCCGCCACATCCAGAGGAGCCTCGTTTCCGCTTCATGGCTCGAGAGGAGGGATCCTTTCCCTGCGTGGTCGGGAAAGAATTCCCGGCATTCCCCTCGCATCTCAAGAGGAGGCGCTCTCCACAGGAAAGGCGAGAGGAACCCAAGGGTCGTGCCACCATTCCCAGAGTCCCCAGATATCTCCAGTCCATTCCAGGGAAACCTGTTTTCCCTGCACTGCCTCGACGTTCAAGACGAGGATCGACTCACACGACGGTGACACGTGGGTCAGCCCTGTGGGAAAGCCTCGTGGGAAAGCCTCGGAGAGAAAGCCCTCGTGGGAAAGCCTCGTGGGGAAATCTCGAGGGAAAGCCACAGATCCCTTGATCCACGCGAAGGGAAGCATGACACTGCTGCTACAGCTCTGAAGGAAAGCGCACCTGCATGCCCCCACACAAGACGAGGACTGACTCCCCTGGGGAGACTCCAGAAGTAACCCAAGATCCATGTCAGCACTGGAGAGGAATCCTCAGGTTCAGGCACCGACTCCACACAAGGTCTTAGGTCCTGGCATCGATGGGAGAGGAATCCCGAGAGGTCCCCAGGCAACGCGCATGTGGACTGGCCTTTCCTGAGGCCACCAGAGCGGGTCCCTGAGATACCCGTCATATGTCGAGAGCACCTGCAGCAACTCGAGAAAATCCAGGAGGTTCTCCCCTCCAGGCGAGGTCAGGCTCCTTTCTGCTGAGGCGTTTCGAGGCTAATCACACCTACCCTCTGGAACTTCCAAAGGGTCCTTCACACCTTTCCTGCAACTCAAGAAGTTCCCGGATATACCTGTCTCCACTCGAGAGGAATCACGAGCGTCCCGCCCACATCCAGAGGAGCCCCGTTGCCGCCTCCTAGCTCGAGAGGTGGGATCCTTTCCCTGCAGGGTCGAGAAAGAATTCCCGGCGTTCCCATTGCATCTCAAGAGGAGGCGCTCTCCACCTGAAAGGCGAGAGGGACTCAAGGGTCGTGCACCATTCCCAGAGTCCCGCAGATGTCTCAGTCCATTCCAGGGAAACCTGTTTTCCCTGCACTGCCTCGACTTTCAAGCCGAGGATCGAATCACACCACGGTGGCACGTAGGACAGCCCTGTGGGAAAGCCTCTTGGGAAAGACTGCTGGGAAAGCCTCGAGGGAAAGCCACAGATTCCTTGATCCACGGGAAGGGAAGTGTGACACTGCTGATACAGCTCGGAGGAAAGCACACGTGCATGCCCCCACTCAAGACGAGGACTGACTCCCCTGGGTCTATTCCAGAAGTACCCCAAGATCCATGTCAGCACTGGAGAGGAATCCTCAGGTTCCGGCACCGACACTGCAGAAGGTCTTAGGCCTGGGAATCGATGGGAGAGGAATGCCGAAAGGCCCCCGAGCAACTAGCATGGGGATTGGACTTTCCTGAGCCACCAGAAGCTGGTCCCTGAGGAGCCCGTCGTAAGTCGAGAGCGCCTGCCGCAACTCGAGAAAATCCAGGAGGTTCTCCCTTCCCGGGGAGATGAGGCCCATTTCTGCTGAGACGTCTCGAGGCTAATCACACCTAACCTCTGGAAGTTCCAAAGGGTCTTTCACACTCTTTCTGCAACTCAAGAAGTTTCCCCGACATACCCGTTTCCACTCGAGAGGAAGCACGATTGTCCCGCCCACATAAAGAGGAGCCCCGTTTCCGCCTCCTAGCTCGAGAGGAGGGATCCTTTCCCTGCGTGGTCGGGAAAGAATTCCTAGCGTTCCCGTCTCATCTCAAGAGTAGGCGCTCTCCACAGGAAAGGCGGAGAGGAACTCCAGTATCAGGCCCCATTCCCAGAGTCCCCCAGATGTTTCAGTCCATTCCAGGGAAACCTGTTTTCCCTGCACTGAGTCGACTTTCAAGCCGAGGATGGACTCACACCGCGATGGCACGTTGGACAGCCCTGTGGGAAAGCCTCGTGGGAAAGCCTCGTGGGAAGCCTCGAGGGAAAGCCACAGATCCCTTGATCCACGCGTAGGGAAGAGTGACACTGCTGCTACAGCTCGGGAGAAAAGCGCACGTGCATGCACCCAAACGAGACGAGGACTGACTCCATGGGGAGACTCCAGAAGTACCCCAAGATCCATGTCAGCACTGGAGAGGAATCCTCAGGTTCCCGCACCGACTCCACACAAGGTCTTAGGCCCCGGCATCGACGGGAGAGGAATCCGAGAGGCCCCCGAGCAACTCTTATGGGGACTGGCCTTTCCTGAGGCCACCAGATCGGGTCCCTGAGGTCCCCGTCGTAAGTCGAGAGCACCTGCCGCAACTCGAGAAAATCCAGGAGGTTCTCCCCTGCATTCGAGATGAGGCCCTTTTCCGCTGAGGCGTCTCGAGGCTAATCACATCTAACATCTGGAACTTCCAAAGGGTCCTTCACACCTCTGCTGCAACTCAAGAAGTTCCCCGACATACCCGTCTCCACTCGAGAGGAAGCACGAGAGTCCCGCCCACATCCAGAGGAGCCCCGTTTCCGCCTCCTAGCTCGAGGGGGGGATCCTTTCCCAGCGTGGTCGGGAAAGAATTCCCGGCGTTCCCGTTGCATCTCAAGAGGAGGTGCTCTCCACAGGAAAGGCGAGAGGAACTCCAGGGTCGTACCACCATTCCCAGAGTCCCCTGGATGTCTCAGTCCATTCCAGGGAAATCTGTTTTCCCTGCACTGCCTCGACTTTCAAGCCGAAGATCGACTCACATCTCGGTGGCACGTGGGACAGCCCTGTGGGAAAGCCTCGTGGGAAAGCCTCGAGGGAAAGACACAGATCCCTTGATCCACGCGAAGGGAAGCGACACTGCTACTACAGCTCGGGAGGAAAGCGCACGTGCATGCCCCCTCTCGAGACGAGGACTGACTGCCCTGGGGAGACTCCAGAAGTACCCTAAGATCCATGTTTGCACTGGAGAGGAATCCTCAGGTTCCGGCACTGACTCCACACAAGGTCTTAGGCCCAGCATCGACGGGAGAGGAATCCCGAGAGGTCCCGAGCAACTCGCATGGGACGGGCCTTTCCTGAGGCCACCAGAGCGGATCCCTGAGGTCCCCGTCGTAAGTCGAGAACACCTGCCGCATCTCGAGAAAATCCAGGAGGTTCTCCCCTCCAGGCGAGATGAGGCCCATTTCCGTTGAGGCAACTAGGGGGTAATCACACTTTAACTCTGGAACTTCCAAAGGGTCCTTCACACCCTTGCTGCAACTCAAGAAGTTCCCCGAAATACCCGTCTCCACTCAAGAGGAATCCGAGAGTCCCGCACATATCCAGAGTGGCCCCGTTTCCGCCTGCTATCTAGAGAGGAGGGATACTTTCCCTGCGTGGTAGGGAAAGAATTCGCGGCGTTCCCGTCACATCTCAAGAGGAGGCGCTCTCCAGAGGAAAAGCGAGAGGAACTCCAGGTTCGTGCCACCATTGCCAGAGTCCCCCAGAAGTCTCAGTCCATTCCAGGGAACCTGGTTTCCCTGCACTGCCTCGACTTTCAAGCCGAGGATCGACTCACACCACTGTGGCACGTGGGAAAGCACTGTGGGAAAGCCTCGTGGGAAAGCCTCATGGGAAAGTCTAGAGGGAAAGCCACAGATCCCTTGATCCACGAAAAGGGAAGCGTGACACTGCTGCTACAGCTCGGGAGGAAAGCGCACGTGCATGCCCCACTCGAGACGAGGACTTACGCCTCTGGGGAGACTACAGAAGTCCCCGAGATCCATGTCGGCACTGGAGAGGAATCCTCAGGTTCCGGCACTGACTCCACACAAGGTCTTAGGCCCGGCATCGACGGGAGAGGAATCCCGAGAGGCCCCCGAGCAACTCGCATGGGGACTGGCCTTTCCTGAGGCCACCAGAGTGGGTCCCTGAGGTCCCCGTCGTAAGTCGAGAGCACCTGCCGCAACTCGAGAAAATCCAGGAGGTTCTCCCCTCCAGGCGACATGAGGCCCATTTCCGCTGAGGTATCTCGAGGCTAATCACACCTTACCTCTGGAACTTCCAAAGGGTCCTTCACACCCTTGCTGCAACTCAAGAAGTACCCCGACATACCCGTCTCCACTCGAGAGGAAGCAGGAAAGTGCCGCCCACATCAAGAGGAGCCACGTTTCCGCCTCCTAGCTCGAGAGGTTTGATCCTTTCCCTGCGTGGTGGGGAAAGAATTCGCGGCGTTCCCGTCACATCTCAAGAGGAGGCGCTCTCCAGAGGAAAAGCGAGAGGAACTCCAGGTTCGTGCCACCATTGCCAGAGTCCCCCAGATGTCTCAGTCCATTCCAGGGAACCTGGTTTCCCTGCACTGCCTCGACTTACAAGCCGAGGATCGACTCACACCACAGTGCACGTGGGGCAGCCCTGTGGGAAAGCCTCGTGGGAAAGCCTCGATGGAAATCCACAGATCCCTTGATCCACGCGAAGGGAAGCGTGACACTGCTGCTAAAGCTCGGAGGAAAGCGCACGTGCATGGCCCCACTCGAGACGAGGACTGACACCCCTGGGGAGACTCCAGAAGTACCCCAAGATCCATGTCAGCACTGGAGAGGAATCCTCAGGTTCTGGCACCGACTCCACACAAGGTCTTAGGCCCCTGCATTCACGTGAGAGGAATCCCGAGAGGCCCAAAACAACTTGCATGGGGACTGATCTGTCCTGAGGCCACCACAGTGGGTCCCTGCGGTCCCTGTCGAAAGTCGAGAGCACCTGCTGCAACTCGAGAAAAATCCAGGAGGTTCTCCTCTCCAGGCGAGCTGATTCCCATTTCCGCTGAGGTATCTCGAGGCTAATCACACCTTACCTCTGGAACTTCCAAAGAGTCCTTCACACCCTTACTGCAACTCAAGAAGTACCCCGACATACCCGTCTCCACTCGAGAGGAAGCACGAGAGTCCCGCCCACATCCAGAGGAGCCCCGTTTCCGCCTCCTAGCTCCAGAGCAGGGATCCTTTCCCTCCGTGGTCGGGATAGAATTCCCGGTGTTCCCGTCACATCTCAAGAGGAGGCGGCTCCACAGGAAAGGCGAGAGGAACTCCACGGACGAGCCACCATTCCCAGAATCCTCTGGAAGTCTCAGTCCATTTGATTGACGGGAGAGGAATCCAAGAGACCCCAGAGCAACTAGCATGGGGACTGAACTTTCCTGAGGCCCCAGAGCGGGTCCCTGAGGTCCCCGTCCTAAGTCGAGAGCACCTGCCGCAACTCGAGAAAATCCAGGAGGTTCTCCCCTCCAGGCGAGATGAGGCCCAATTCCGCTGAGGCATCTCCAGGATATTCACCAAACCTCTGGAACTTCCAAAGGGTTCTTCACACCCTTGCTGCAACTCAAGAAGTTCCCCGACATACCCGTATCAACTAGAGAGGAAGCACGAGAGTCCCGACCACATCAAGAGGAGCCATGTTTCCGCCTACTAGCTCGAGAGGAGGGATCCTTTCCCTGCGTGGTCGGGAAAGAATTCCCGGTGTTCCCGTCCCATCTCAAGAGGAGGCACTCTCTACAAGAAAGACGAGAGGAACTCCAGGGTCGTGCCACCATTCCCAGAGTCTACCAGATGTCGCTGTCCATTCCAGGAAAACCTGTTTCCGTGCACTGCCTCGACTTTCAAGCCGAGGATCGACTCACACCACGGTGGCACGTGGGACAGCCCTGTGGAAAGCCTCGTGGGAAAAGCCTCGTGGGAAAGCCTCGAGGGAATGCCACAGATATCTTGTTCCACGCGAAGGGAAGCGTGACACTGCTACTACAGCTCGGGAGGAAAGCGCACGTGCATGCCCCACTCGAGACGAGGACTGACTCCCCTGAGAAGACTCCAGAAGTACCCCAAGATCCATGTCAGCACCGGAGAGGAAACCTCAAGTTCTGGCACCGTCTCCACACAAGGCCTTAGGCCCCGCATTATTGGGAGAGGAGTCCCAAGAGGCCCAGAGCAACTAGCATGGGGACTGCCTTTCCTGAGGCCACCAGAGCGGGTCCCTGAGGTCCGCGTCGTAAGTCGAGAGCACCTGCCGCAACACGAGAAAATCGAGGAGGTTCTCCCCTCCAGGCGAGCTGAGTACCATTTCCGCTAAGGTATCTCGAGGCTAATCACACCTTACCTCTGGAACTTTTCAAAGAGTCCTTCACACCCTTGCTGCAACTCAAGAAGTTCCCCGACATACTCGTCTCCACTCGAGAGGAAGCACGAGAGTCCCACCCACATCCAGAGGAGCCCCGTTTCCGCCTCCTAGCTCGAGAGGAGGATCCTTTCCCTCCGTGGTCGGGATAGAATTCACGGTGTTCCCGTCCCATCTCAAGAGGAGGCGCTCTCCACAGGAAAGGCGAGAGGAACTCCAGGTCGTGCCACCATTCCCAGAGTCCCCTGGATGTCTCAGTCCATTCCAGGGAAAAGGTGTTTTCCCTGCACTGTCTCGACTTTCAAGCCGAGGATCGACTCACACCACGGTGGCACCTGGGATAGCCCTGTGGGAAAGCCTCGTGGGAAAGCCTCTTTAGAAATCCTCGAGGGAAAGCCACAGATCGCTTGATCCACGTGAAGGGAAGCGTGACACTGCTGCTACAGCTCGGGAGGAAAGCGCACGTTCATGCCCCCGACTCGAGTAGAGGACTGACTGCCCTGAGAGACTCCAGAAGTACCCCAAGATCCATGTCAGCACTGGAGAGGAATCCTCAGTTCCAGCACCGACTCCACACAAGATCTTTAGGCCCGGCATCGACGGGAGAGAATCCCGAAGAGGCCCATGAGCACTCGCATGGGGACTGGCCTTTTCTGAGGACACCAGAGCGGGTCCCTGAGTTTCCCGGTAAGTTGAGAGCACCTGCCGCAACTCGAGAAAATCCAGGATAGGCGAGATGAGGCCCATTTCCGCTGAGGCGTCTCGAGCGCTAATCACATCTAACATTCTGGAACTTCCAAAGGGTCCTTCACACCCTTGCTGCAACTCAATAAGTTCCCCGACATCCCGGTCTCCACTTAAGAGTACAGGAGAAGCCTCCTGCTACCTACCAGAGCTGGCTCCGTTTCCGCCTGCTAGCTCGAGAGTAGGGATCCTTTCCCGCGGGTGTCGGGAAAGATTTCCTGGCGTTCCTGTCGCATCTCAAGAGGAGGCACTCTGCACAGGAAAGACGAGAGGAACTCCAGGATCAGGACGCATTCCCAGAGTCCCCCTAATTCTCAGCCCATTCCAGGGAAACCTATTTTCCCTGCACTGCGTCGACTTTCAAGCGAGAATCGACTCACACCACGGTGGCACGTGAGACAGCCCGGGTGGGGAAGCCTCGTGGGAAAGCCTTGCGGGAAAGCCTCGAGGAAAGCCACAGATCCCTTGATCCACGGGAAGGGAAGCGCCACACTGCTGCTACAGCTCGGGAGGAAAGCGCACGTGCATGCCCCCACTCGAGACGAGGAGTGACTCCCTGGAGAGACTCCAGAAGTACCCCAAAATCCATGTCAGCACTGGAGAGCAATCTCAGTTCTTCCGGCACCGACTCCACACAAGGTCTTAGGCCCCAGCATCGACGGGAGAGAATCCCCGAGAGGCCCCCGAGCAACTCGCTTGGGGACTGGCATTTCCTGTGCCACCAGAGCGGGACCCTGAGTCCCCGTCGTAAGTCAAGATCCCTGCCGCAACTCGAGAAAATTCAGGAGGTTCTCCCTCCAGGCGAGAAGAGGCCCATTTCCGCTGAGGCGTCTCG
>NW_017196936.1:0-8293 GCF_001704415.2 Capra hircus
GCATGTGTTTGCAAGCCTCTCTTTGAAGGAACACAGTTCACTTACACAACGGAGACCTCCAGATTTGCTCAGAGCACCGGAGTCCAGAGGCAGGGCCGTGTATCTCCCCTTCCCTTTGTGATCCTTGCAAAGACATTCTAGCTGATAGCGGAGTGCCCATGAAGAAGCAAGCAGTGGGAGTGTGTTTGACATGACTGTGTGTGCCTTCCTGGCCTCAACTCCACAAGGGCCTTTCCTCTCGAAGTAGGCCCCATGTCCCCTTGGGGAGGGTGTCATGCCTCTTTCTCCTCACTGCCAAAGGGTGAGCCAAGCTCGCTCTGTCAGAGGTACAAAAACAGCAATTGAATGGATTTTCAAGCTCTTGCTAGGCTGCACCCTTTCAGGCCCACTTTACTGAAACAGGTGCTCTGTGGCCCCTGGTTGGTATGCAGGTTGACAAACAGGGTGAGATCCTGTCCAAGCCAAGAATTTTCCTGAAAGACCTAGGCTCACTAGAGCTCTCCTCCAGAGCAAAAGGGATAGAGGAGATGTATGGAGGAGTCTTTGCCTTTCCCTGTGAGTGTGGGGCTACTCCCTACGGCCCCAAGCTCAGGGATAACTGCCTCTAAGAAAGGAATGGCAAGAAGCGCTATTCTTGAGGTTGGACAGGAGTTCACAGCATGTGGGGAAAGAAAGGCTTCTTCGGGAAGAAGAGGCAACCACAGGCGTGTGTTTGCAAGCCTCTATTTGGAAGGAACAGGTTTGCTTATACAACTCAAATCTCCAGATCTGCTCAGAGGACTGAAGTTCCAGAGACAGGGCCATGTATCTCCCCTTCCCTTTGAGATCCTTGCAAAGACATTCCTAGCAGATCGTGGGAGTGCCCATGAAGAAGCAAGCAGCGGGAGTGTGCTTGACATCACTGGCTGCCTACCTGGGCTCAGCTCCTCAAGGGCCTTTCTCTCCTGGTAGGCCCTATGCCCCCTTTGGAGAGGGTGGTGCCCTCTTCCCTCCACACTGCCAAAGGGTGGAGGTGGAGCAAACTCGTTCTCTCCGAGGTAAAGAAAGACAATTTGGATGGATTTTTAAGCTCTTGCTATGCTGCACCCCTCCAGGACCCACTCGAGCAAAACAGGTGCCCTGTGGCCCCTAGGTCGGGTATGCAGGTTCACACACCGGGTGTGATCCCGTCAAAGCCAAGAATTTTCCTGACAGACCTAGGCTCACTAGAGCTCTCCTCCAGAGGAAAGGGGACAGAAAAGACGTGTGTGTGGAGGTGGCTCTGTCTTTCCAGGTCCCAATCTCAGGGATAACTGTCCCTAAGAAAGGAACTGCTGCTGCTGCTGCTGCTGCTAAGCTGCTTCAGTCGTGTTCGACTCTGTGCGACGCCATAGACGGTAGCCCACTAGGCTCCCCATCCCTGGGATTCTCCAGGCAAGAACAGTAAGTGGGTTGCCATTGCCTTCTCCAATGCATGAAAGTGAAAATGAAAGTGCAGTCGCTCAGTCGTGTCCGACCCTCAGCGACCCCAAGGACTGCAGCCTACCAGGCTTCTCCGTCCATAGGATTTTCTGAAAGGAACTGCAAGAAGCGCTTTTCCAGGAGGTTGGGAAAGGGAGTTCGCAGGATGTGGGGAAAGAGAGCCTCCTTTGGGGAAGAATAGGCGGCCAGTTGTTTGGTGTTGTAAACCTCTATTTGGAAGGAACAGGTTAGCTTATACAAAGGGAGACCTCCAGATCTGCTCAGAGGACCAAAGTTGCAGAGGCAGGTCGGTGTATTTTCCCTTCACTTTGCGATCCTTGCAAAGACATTCCTTGCTGATAGATGATTCAGCAAGGGCCTTTGAGACTGTTGTTTTCTTTCCTAGGTTCAAAGATTCCTTCAGTTCCTAGTATAGATATCCTAGAAATTATGTGACATCCATGAAAATCTGATATGTCCTGGTCAAATGCTGTCAGTTATAATTCTAGTTATCATATTAAAGCATTTCAAGTCGCAGCAGTGACCAGATTACTTTGTCAATTTCTATTTAATCAGGTTTTAACCATGTCCTCTATGGTTTCACACTGATGCCTTTGCAGAAATACTGCTACTTCAAGATATATGGAAAATACTTTTTTAAGCTTACCAATAATTTTTTGTTTGTTTGTTTGTCTTCTGGTAAGCTGGTACCAGATGGAAGTTAGTCTCCTCTCTAGGTTAAGAGAACAAAGTTTTCTTAGAATGCAATTTTTTTGATAACAGACTATGAGTTTCTTTACATTTCATTGATTTATAATTGTTTTCATCATCTGTTTCTTTACTTCGGTAAAGTAAATAAGCCTTATTTAAGATTTTGTACATGTAGGATGGACTAAGCTTTCCCCACTCTTGCAAGTTCCCTTAACCCTTCAGATTCTTCTCGTGGGACCAAGATCTCACTTTCCTCCAGAGGGACAATCCAAGCTTTTTATTAGTTGATCTGCCCCTGATATCAGAGTCAATTTGAGCACGAGTTGGCCTATAATTTAGGCATGAAACTATGACTACATAAAGAAAAGTTGAGTTTTTGATTCAGGATGGCCATGATATGCCTTGCACTTCAGAGAAAATGGGTTAAAATGATTTTTTTTTCTTCAAAACTGCACAGCCAGTTCTTTCAGCATATGCAATTGAAAACATCTAGTCATTAGGTCAGTTTTCATTCCAATCCCAATGAAAGGCAATGACAAAGAATATTCAAGCTGCTGCACAATTGCACTCATCTCACACGCTAGTAAAGTAATGCTCAAAATTCTCCAAGTTCACATGAACTGTGAACTTCCAAATGTTCAAGAGGGATTTTAAAAATGCAGAGATTCCTTTAAAAATTGCAAATAGAACTACCTTATGACCCAGCAATCCCACTTCTGGGCATACACACCGAGGAAACCAGAATTGAAAGAGACACATGTACCCCAATGTTCATCGCAGCACTGTTTATAATAGCCAGGACATGGAAACAACCTAGATGTCCATCAGCAGATGAATGGATAAGAAAGCTGTGGTACATATACACAATGGAGTATTACTCAGCCGTTAAAAAGAATTCATTTGAATCAGTCTGATGAGATGGATGAAACTGGAGCCGATTATACAGAGTGAAGAAAGCCAGGAAGAAAAACACCAATACAGTATACTAACACATATATATGGAATTTAGGAAGATGGCAATGACTACCCTGTATGCAAGACAGGAAAAAAAAGACACAGATGTGTATAACGGACTTTTGGACTCAGAGGGAGAGGGAGAGGGTGGGATGATTTGGAGAGAATGGCATGCTAGCATGTATACTATCATGTAAGAATTGAATCGCCAGTCTATGTCTGACGCAGGATACATCATGCTTGGGACAGGTGCATGGGATGATCCAGAGAGATGTTATGGGAGGGAGGTGGAGGGGGGTTCATGTATGGGAATGCATGTAAGAATTAAAGATTTTAAAATTTAAAAAATAAAAAACTAAACAATTAAAAATAAATAAATAAATGAATAAAAAATGTCGAGAAACCAGAGATCAAATTGCCAACATCCAAGGATCATTGAAAAAGCAAGAGAGTTCCCGAAAACAAAACCATCTTTCTGCTTTATTGACTATGCCAAAGCCTTTGACTGTGTGGATCACAATAAATTGGGAAATATTCTGAAAGAGATGGAATACCAGACCACCTGACCTGTCTCTTGAGAAACCTGTATGCAGGTCAGGAAGCAACAGTTAGAACAAGACATGGAACAACAGACTGGTTCCAAAAAGGAAAAGGAGTATGTCAAGGCTGTATATTGTCACCATGTTTATTTAACTTATATGAAGAGTACATCATGAAAAATGCTGGGATGGAAGATACGTGAGCTGGAATCAAGATTGCTGGGAGAAATATCAATAAACTTAGATATGCAGATGACATCACAACTATGGCAGAAAGTGAAGAGGAACAGGTATGTCGGGAACTTCTTGAGTTGCAGCAAGGGTGTGAAGGACTCTTTCGAAGTTCCAGAGGTTAGGAGTGGTTTGCCTCGAGATGCCTCAGCGGAAATGGGCCTCATTGCGCCTGGAGGGAGAATCTCCTGGATTTTTTCGAGCTGTGGCAGGTGCTCTCGAGTTACGACGGGGTCCACAGAGATCCGCTCTGGTGGACTCAGGAAAGGCCAGTCGCCAGGCGAGTTGCTAGGGGGCATCTAGGGGTCCTTCCCAGTCGATGCCGGAGCCTAAGACCTTGTGTGGAGTCGGGGCCGGAACCTGAGGATTCCTGTCCACAGCTGACATGTATCTTGGGGTAATTCTGGAGTCTCGAAAAGGGAGTCAGTCTTCGTCTTCATTGGGGGCATGCACGTGCGCTTACCTCCCGAGCTGTAGCAGAAGCGTCAAACTTCCTGTAGCGTGGTACAAGGGATCTGAGGCATTCCCTCGAGGCTTTCCTCGAGGCTTTCACACGAAGCTTTCCCACAAGGCTGTCCCAAGAGCCTCCGCGGTGTGAGTCAATCCTCGGCGTGAACGTCGAGGCAGTGCAGGGAACACAGGATCCTCTGGAATGGACTGAGACATCTGGGGACTCTTGGAATGGTGGGACTACCCTGGAGTTCCTCTCGCCTTTCCTGTTGAAAGCGCCTCATCTGGAGATGCGATGGGAACACTGGGAATTCTCTCCCGACAAAGTAGGGAAAGGATCCCTAATCTCCAGCTATGAGGCGGAACCGGGGCTCCTCTGGATGTGGGCGGGAACCTCGTGCTTCCTCTCGAGTGGAGACGGGTATGTCGGGGAACTTCTTGAGTTGCAACAAGGGTGTGAAGGACCCTTTGGAAGTTCCAGAGGTTAGGTGTGATTAGCCTCGAAACGCCTCAGCGGAAATGGGCCTCATCTCGCCTGGAGGGGAGAACCTCCTGGATTTTCTCGACTTGTGGCACGTGCTCTCGAGTTACGACGGGGACGTCAGGGACCCGCTCTGGTGGCCTCAGGAAAGGCCAGTCACATTGCAAGGTTTTAGGGGGCCACTCGGATTCCTCTCAGGTCGATGCCGGGGCCTAAGACCTTGTGTGGAGTCGAAGCCGGAACCTGAGGATTCCTCTCCAGTGCTGACATGGATCTTGGGGTACTTCTGGAGTCTGCCCAGAGAAGTCAGTCCTCGGCTCGAAGTGGGGCATGCACGTGCGCTTTCCTCCCGCGCGGTAGCCGCAGTGTCAGGCTTCCCGTCACGTCAGTCAAGGAATTTGTGGCTTCCCTCAAGGCTTTCTCACGAGGCTTTCCCACAAGGCTGTCCACGTGCCACAGTGGTGTGAGTAGATCCTCGGCCTGAAAGTCGAGGCAGAGCAGGGAAAACAGGTTCCTCTGGTATGGACTGAGACATCTGCGGACTCTTGGAATGTTGGAAGGACCCTGGAGTTTCTCTTGCCTTTCCTGTGGAGGAGCATCCTCCTGACATGCGACGGGAACGGCGGGAAGTCTTTCCCGACGAAGCAAGGAAAGGATCCCTCATCTCGAGCTACGAGGCTGAAACGGGGCTGCTCTGGATCTGGGAGGGACCCGTGCTTCCTCTCAAGTGGAGACGGGTATGTCGGGAAACTTCTTTAGTTGCAACAAGGGTGTGAAGGACCCTTTGGAAGTGCCAGAGATAAGGTGTGATTAGCCGTGAGACTCCTCCACGGAAATGGGCCTCCTCTCACCTGGAGGGGAGAACCTCCTGGATTTTCTCGAGTTGCAGCAGGTGCTCTCGACTTACGACGGGCACCTACGGGACCCGCTCTGGTGGCCTCAGAAAAGGCCAGTCCCCATGCGAGTTGCTAGGGTGACTCTCGGGATTCCTCTCCCATCGATGCTGGGGCTTAAGTCCTTGTGTAGAGTCGGGGCCAGAACCTGAGGATTCCTCTCCAGTGCTGACATGGATCTTGGAGTAATTCTGGAGTCTCCACAGGGCAGTCAGTCCTGGGCTCGAGTGGGGGCATGCACGAGCGCTTTCCTCCCGAGCTGTAGCAGCAGTGTCTCACTTCCCGGCGTGGATCAAGGATCGGTGGCTTTCCCTCGAGACTTTCCCACAGGGCTGTCCCTCGTGAAACCGTGGTGTGAGTCGATCCTCGGCTTGAAAGTCGAGGCAGTACAGGGAAAACAGTTTCCTCTAGAATGGACTGAGACATCTGGGGGACTCTAGGAATGGTGGCACGACCCTGGAGTTCCTCTCACCTTTCTGTAGAGAGCGCCTCCTCTTGAGATTCGTCGGGAACACCGGGAATTCTTTCCCGACCAAGTAGGGAAAGTATCCGTCATCTCGAGCTCCATGCGGAAACGGAGCTCCTCTGGATGTTTGATGACCCTCGTGCTTCCTCTCGAGTGGAGACGGGTATGTCGGGGAACTTCTTGTGTTTCAGCTAGGGTGTGAAGGACCCTTTGGAAGTTCCAGAGCTTAAGTGTGATTAGCCTCGAGACGCCTCAGCGGAAATGGGCCTCATCTCGCCTGGAGGGCAGAACCTCCTGAATTTTCTCGAGTTGTGGCAGGTGCTCTCAACTTACGACGGGGACCTCAGGGACCCGCTCTCGTGGCCTCAGGAAAGTCCAGTCCCCATGGGAGTTGCTAGGGGGCCTCTCGGGATTCCTCTCCCGTCGATGCCGGGGTCTAAGACCTTGTGTGGAGTCCGGGCCTGAACCTGAGGATTCCTCTCCAGTGCTGACAAGGAACTTCGGGTTCTACTGGAGTCTCCACAGGGGAGTCAGTCCTCGGCTCGAGATGGGGCATGCACAATCGCTTTCCTCCCGAGCTGTAGCAGCAGTGTCATGCTTCCTGTCACGTGAATCACGTTATCTGTGGCTTTCCCTCGAGGCTTTCCCACGAATTTGTTTTCCCTACACTGCCTCGAGTTTGACGCAGAGGATCTACTCCCACCACAATGGCACGAGGAACAGCCCTGTGGGAAAGCATCTTGGGAAAGCCTCGTGGGAAAGCCTCGAGAAAAAGCCACAGATCCCTTGATCCACGGGACGGGAAGCATGACACTGCTGTTACAGCTCGGGAGGAAAGCACACGTGAATAGCCCCCACTAAAGAAGAGGACTGATTCCCTTGGGGAGACTCCAGAAGTACCCCAGGATCCATGTCAGCACTGGAGAAGAATCCTCAGGTTCAGGCCCGGACTCCACACAAGGTTTTAGGCCCCGGCATCGACGGGAGAGTAAAACCGAGAGGCCCCTAGCAACTCGCACGGTGTCTGGCCTTTCCTGAAGGCACCAGAGCGGGTCCCTGAGGTCCCGGTCGTAGGTCGAGAACAACTGCCGCGTCTCGAGAAAATCAAGGAGGTCCTCCCCTCCAGGAGAGATGAGGCCCATTCCCACTGAGGCGTCTTGAGGCTAATCACACCTAAACTCTGAACTTCCAAAGGGTCCTTCACATCCTTGTTGCAACTCAAAAATTTCCCCGACATACCCGTCTCCACCCGAGAGGAAGCACGAGGGTCCCGCCCACATCCAAAGGAGCCCCGTTTCCACCACTTAGCTCGAGATGACGGATCGTTTCCCTGCTTGGTCTGTAAAGAATTTCCAGCGTTCCCAGCGCATCTCAAGATGAGACGCTCTCTACAGGAAAGGCGAGAGGAACTCCACGGTCGGGCCAACATTCCAAGAGTCCCCCAGATGTCTCAGTCCATTCCAGGGAAACCTGTATTAACTGCACTGCCTCGACTTTCACGCCGAGGATCGACACACTCCACGGTGGCACGTGGGATAGCCTGTGGGAAAGCCTCGTGGGAAGCCTCGTGGGAAAGCCTCGAGGGAAAGCCACAGATCCTTGATCCACGCGAAGGGAAGCGTGACACTGCTGCTACAGCTCGGAGGAAAGCGCACGTGCATGCCCCCACTCGAGACGAGGGCTGACTCCCCTGGGGAGACTCCAGAAGTACCCAAGATCCATGTAGCACTGGAGAGGAATCCTCAGGTTCCTGTACCGACTCCACACAAGGTCTTAGGACCCGGCATCGACGGGAGAGGTATCCCGAGAGGCCCCGAGCAACTCGCATGGGGACTGGCCTTTCCTGAGGCCACCAGAGCGGTCCCTGAGGTCCCGTCGTAAGTCGATAGCACCTGCCGCAACTCGAGAAAATCCAGGAGGTTCTCCCCTCCAGGCGAGATGAGGCCCATTTCCGCTGAGGCGTCTCGAGGCTAATCACACCTAAACTCTGGAACTTCCAAAGGGTCCTTCCCACCCCTGCTGCACCTCAAGAAGTTCCCCCCTATACTCGTCTCCACTCGAGAGGAAGCACGAGAGTCCCGCCCACATCCGGAACTATTGAGGCGTGAGAAACCGGGGCCTCCTCTGC
>NW_017196937.1:0-8293 GCF_001704415.2 Capra hircus
GCGCAAACTCGAGAACATCCAGGAGGTTCTCCCCTCCAGGCGAGATGAGGCCCATTTCGCTGAGGCATCTCGAGGCAATCGCATCTAACATCTGGAACTTCCAAAGTGTTCATCACACCCTTGCTGCAACTCAAGAAGTTACCCGACATACAAGTATCCACTCGAGAGGAAGCACGAGAGTCCCTCCCACATCCAGAGGAGCCCCATTTCCACCTCCTAGCCGAGAGGAGGGATCCTTTCCCTGCGTGGTCGGGAAAGAATTCCCGGCGTTCCCAACGCATCTCAAGAGGAGGCGCTCTCCACAGGAAAGGCGAGAGGAACTCCAGGGTCGTATCACCATTCCCAGAGTCGCCCAGATGTCTCAGTGCATTCCAGGGAAACCTGTTTTTCCCTGCACTGCCTCGACTTTCAAGTCGAGGATGGACTCACACCACGGTGTCACGTGGGACAGCCCCGTGGGAAAGCCTCGTGGGAAAGACTCGTAGGAAAGCCTCGTGGGAAAGCCTCGAGGGAAAGCCCCTGATCCCATGATCCACGCGAAGGGAAGCGCGACACTGCTGCTAGAGCTCGGAAGGAAAGCGCACGTGCATGCCCCCACTCGAGTAGAGGTCTGACTGCACTGGGAGACGCCAGAAGTCCCCAAGATCCATGTCAGCACTGGAGAGGAATCCTCAGGTTCCAGCACCGACTCCACACAAGATCTTAGGCCCCGGCATCGACGGGAGAGGAATCCCGAGAGGACCCAGAGCAACTCGCATGGGGACTGGCCTTTCCTGAGGCCACCACAGCGGTCCCTGAGGTCCCCGTCGGAAGTCGAGAGCACCTGCCGCAACTCGAGAAAATCCAGGAGGTTCTCCCCTCCAGGCGAGCTGAGTCCCATTTCCGCTGAGGCGTCTCGAGGCTAATCACACCTAACCTCTGGAACTTCAAAAGTTCCTTCACACCATATCTGCAACTCAAGAAGTTCCACGACATACCCGTCTCCACTCGAGAGGAAGCAGGAGAGTTCCGCCCACATCCAGAGGAGCCCCGTTTCGCCTCCTAGATCGAGGGAAGGGATCCTTTCCCTTCGTGGACGAAAAAGAATTCCCGGCGTTCCCGTCGCATCTCAAGAGGATGCGCTCTCCACAGGAAAGCAACAGGAATTCCAGGGTCGTGCCACCATTCCCAGAGTCCCCCAGATGTCTCCGTCCATTCCAGGGAAACCTGTTTTCCCTACACTGCCTCGACTTTCAACCCGAGGATCGACTCACACCACGGTGGAACGTGGGACAGCCGTGTGAAATCCTGGTGGGAAAGCCAAAGGGAAAGCCACAGATCCCTTGATCCACGCGAAGGGAAGCGTGACACTGCTGCTACACCTCGGGAGGAAAGCGCACGTGAATGCCCCAACTCGTGACGAGGACTGACTCCCCTGGGAGACTCCAGAAGTACCCCTAGATCCATGTCAGCACTGAAGAGGAATCCTCAGGTTCTGCCACCACCCACACAAGATCTTAGGGCCCAGCATCGTCGGAGAGGAAATCCCGAGAGGCCCCCGTGCAACTCGCATGGGACTGGCCTTTCCTGAGGCCACCAGAGCGGTCCCTGAGGTCCCGGCGTAAGTCGAAAGCACCTGCCCACAACTCGAGAAAATCCAGGAGGTTCTCCCCTCCAGGCGAGATGAGGCCCATTTCCGCTGAGGCGTCTCGAGGCAAATCACACCTAACCTCTGGAACTTCCAAAGGTTACTTCACACCCTTGCTGCAACACAAGAATTTCCCTGACATACCCGTCTCCACTCGAGAGGAAGCACGAGAGTCCCGCCCACATCCAGAGGAGCCCCCGTTTTCCCCCTCCTAGATCGAGAGGAGGGAACCTTCCCCTGCGTGGTCGGGAAAGAATTCCGGGCTTCCGTCGAATCTCAAGCGGAGGCGCTCTCCACAGGAAAGGCGAGAGGAACTCCAGGGTCGTGCCAGCATTCCCAGAGTCCCCAGATGTCTCAGTCCATTCCAGGGAAACCTGTTTTCCCTGCACTGCCTCGACTTTCAAGCCGAGGATCGACTCACACCACGGTGGCACGTGGGACAGCTCTGTGGGAAGGCCTCGTGGGAAAGCCTCGAGGGAAAGCCACAGATCCCTTGATCAACGGAAGGGAAGCGTGACACTGCTGCTACAGCTCGGGGAGGAAAGCGCACGTGCATACCCTTCTCGAGATGAGGACTGACTCCCCTGGGAGACTCCAGAAGTACCCCAAGATCCATGTCAGCAGTGGAGAGGAATGCTTAGGTTCAGGCACCGACTCCACACAAGATCTTAGGCCCCGGCATCGACGGAGAGGAATCCCGAGAGGCCCCCGAGCAACTCGCATGGGGACTGGCCTTTCCTGAGGCCACCAGAGCGGGTCCCTGAGGTCCCCGTCGTAAGTCGAGAGCACCTGCCGCAACTCGAGAAAATCCAGGAGGTTCTCCCCTCCAGGCGAGATGAGGCCCGTTTCCGCTGAGGCGTTCTCGAGGCAAATCACACCTAACCTCTGGAACTTCCAAAGGGTCCTTCACATCCTTGCTGGAACTCAAGAAGTTCCCGCACATTCCCGACTCCACTCGAGAGGAAGCACGAGAGTTCCCGCCCACATCCAGAGGAGCCCCGTTTCCGCCTCCTAGCTCGAGAGGAGGGATCCTTTCCCTGCGTGTTCGGGAAAGAATTCCCGGCGTTCCTGTCGCATCTCAAGTGGAGGCGCTCTCCATAGGAAAGGCGAGAGGAACTCCAGGGTCGTGCCACATTCCCAGAGTCCCCCAGATGTGTCAGTCCATTCCAGGGAATCCTGTTTTCCCTGCACTGCCTCGACTTTCAAGCCGAGGATCGACTCACAGCACGGTGGCACGTGGGACAGCCCTGTGGGAAAGCCTCGTGGGAAATCCTCGAGGGAATGCCACAGATCCCTTGTTGCACGTGAAGGGAAGCGTGACACTGCTACTACAGCTCGGAAGGAAAGCGCACGTGCATGCCCCCACTCGAGACGAGGATTGACTCCCCTGGGGAGACTCCAGAAGTACCCCAAGATCCATGTCAGCACTGGAGAGGAAACATCAGGTTTTGGCACCGACTCACACAAGGCCTTAGGCACCAATATTGACGGAGAGGCATCCCAAGGAGCCCCAGAGCAACTAGCATGGGGAACTGGCCTTCCTGAGGCCACCAGAGCGGGTCGCTGAAGTCCCCGTCGTAAGTCGAGAGCACCTGCCGCAACTCGAGAAAATCCAGGAGGTTCTCCCCTCCAGGCGAGATGAGGCCCATTTCTGCTGAGGCGTCTCCAGGATATTCACCGAACCTCTGGAACTTCCAAAGGGTCCTTCACACCCTTGCTGCAACTCAAGAAGTTCCCCGACATACCCGTCTCCACTCGACAGGAAGCACGACAGTCCCGCCCACATCCAGAGGAGCCCCGATTCCGCCTCCTAGCTCGAGAGGAGGGTATCCTTCGCCTGCGTGGTCGGGATAGAATTCCCGGTGTTCCTGTCACATCTCAAGAGGAGGCGGCTCTCCACAGGAAAGGCGAGAGGAACTCCAGGGTCGTGCCACCATTCCCAGAGTCCCCTGGATGTCTCAGTCCATTCCAGGGAAACCTGTTTTCCCTGCACTGCCTCGACATTAAGCCGAGGATCGACTCACACTACGGTGGCACGTGGGACAGCCCTGTGGGAAAGCCTCGTGGGAAACCTCCTAGGAAAGGCCTCGAGGGAATGCCTACAGATCCCTTGATCCACGCGTAGGGAAGAGTGACACTGCTGCTACAGCTCGGGAGGAAAGCGCACGTGCATGCCCCCACTCGAGACGAGGACTGACTCCACTGGGGAGACTCCAGAAGTACCCCAAGATCCATATCAGCACTGGAGAGGAATCCTCAGGTTCCAGCACCGACTCCACACAAGGTCTTAGGCCCCGGCATCGGAAGGGAGAGGAATCCCGAGAGGCCCCCGTGCAACTCGCATGGGGACTGTGCCTTTCCTGAGGCCACCAGATCGTGTCCCTGAGGTCCCCATCGTAAGTCGAGGAGCACCTGCCGCAACTCGAAAAAATCCAGGAGGTTCCCCCTCCAGGCGAGATAAGGCCCATTTCCGCTGAGGCGTCTCGAGGCTAATCACATCTAACATCTGGAACTTACAAAGGGTCCTTCTCACCCTTGCTGCAACTCAAGAAGTTCCCCGATATACCCGTCTCCACTCGAGAGGAAGCACGAGAGTCCCGCCCACATCCAGAGGAGCCCCCGTTTCCGCCTCCTAGCTCGAGGGGAGGGATCCTTTCCCATCGTGGTCGGGGAAAGAATTCCCGCGTTCCCGTCGCATCTGAAGAGGAGGCGCTCTCCACAGGAAAGGCGAGAGGAACTCCAGGGTCGTGCCATCATTCCCAGAGACAACCAGATATCTCAGTCCATTCCATGGAAACCTGTTTTCCCTGCACTGCCTCGACTTTCAAGCCGAGGTTCGACTCACACCACGGTGGCACGTGGGGACAGCCCTGTGGGAAAGCCTCGTTGGAAAGCCTCGTGGGAAAGCCTCGAGGGAAAGCCCCTGATCCCTTTATCCACGAGAAGGGAAGTGCGACACTGCTTCTTCAGCTCGGGAGGAAAGCGCACGTGCATGCCTCCACTCGAGACGAGGACTGACTCCCCTGGGGAGACTCCAGAAGTACCGCAAGATCCATGACTGCATTGGAGTAGAATCCTCAGGTTCGGGCACCGACTCCACACAAGGTCTTTAGGCCCCGGCATCGACGGCAGAGGAATCCCGAGTGGCCCCCAGCAACTCTCATGGGGTCTGGCCTATCCTGATGCCACCAGAGCGGGTCCCTGAGGCCCCGTCATAAGTCGAGAGCACCTGCCGCAACTCGAGAAAATCCAGAAGGTTCTCCCCGCCAGGCGAGATGAGGTCCATTTCCACTGAGGGTCTCAAGGCTAATCACACGTAACCTCTGGAACTGTCAAAGGGTCCTTCACAACCTCGGTGCAACTCAAGAAGTTCCCCGAAATAAACGTCTCCACTCGAGAGGAAGCACGAGAGTCCCGCCCACATCCACAGTAGCCCCGTTTCCGCCTCCTAGCTCGAGAGGAGGGATCCTTTCCCCTGTCGGGAAGGAATTCCCGGAGTTCCCGTCCCACCTCAAGAGGAGGCGCTCTCCACAGGAGAGGCGAGAGGAACTCCAGGGTCGTGTCACCATTCCCAGATTCCCCCAGATGTCTCAGTCCATTCCAGGGAAAACTGGCTTCGCTGCACTGCCTCGACATTCAAGCCGAGGATCGAGTCACACCACGGTGGCACGTGGGACACCCTGTGGGAAAGCCTCGTGGGAAAACCTCGTGGGAAAGCCTCCTTGGAAAGCCATAATCCCTTGAACCACGCGAAGGGAAGCGTGACACTGCTGCTACAACTAGGGAGGAAAGCGCACGTGCATGCCCCAACTAGAGACGAGGACTGACTCCCTTTGGGAGACTCCAGAAGTACCCCAAGATCCATGTCAGCACTGGAGAGGAATGCTCAGGTTCCGGCACCGACTCCACACAAGATCTTAGGCCCCGGCAAGGAAGGGAGAGGAATCCTGAGAGGACCCGAGCAACTCGCATGAGGACTTGTCTTTCCTGAGGCCACCAGAGCGGGTCCCTGAGGTCCCCGTCATAAGTCGAGAGCACCTGCCGCAACTCGACAAAATACAGGAGGTTCTCCCCTCCAGGCAAGATGAGGCCCTTTTCCGCAGAGGCGTCTCGAGGCTAATCACATCTAATATCTGGAACTTCCAAAGGGTCCTTCACACCATATCTGCAACTCAAGAAGTTCCCCGACATACCCGTCTCCACTCGAGAGGAAGCATGAGAGTCTCGCCCACATCCAGAGGAGCCCCCGTTTCCGCCTCCTAGCTTGAGAGGAGGGATCCTTTCCCTGCGTGGTCGGGAAAGAATTCCCGGCGTTCCCTTCGCATCTCAAGAAGAGGCGCTCTCCACAAGAAAGGCGAGAGGAACTCCAGGGTCGTGTCACATTCCAGAGTCCCCAGACGCCTCAGTCCATTCCACGGAAACCTGTTTTCCCTGCACTGCCTCGACTTTCAAGCGAGGATCGACTCACACCACGGTGGCACGTGGACAGCCCTGTGGGGAAAGCCTCGTGGGAAAGCCACGGGGAAAGCCTGGAGGGAAAGCCCCTGATCCCTTAATCCACGCGAAGGGAAGCGTGGCACTGCTGCTACAGCTCGGAGGTGAGCGCACGTGCATGCCCCCTTCGAGACGAGGACTGACTCCACTGGGGAGACTCCAGAAGTACCCCAAGATCCATGTCAGCAGTGGAGAGGAATGCTCAGGTTCCGGCACCGACTCCACACAAGATCTTAGGCACCGGCATAGAAGGGAGGGGAATCCCGAGAGGCCCCCGAGCAACTCGCATGGGGACTGGCCTTTCCTGATGCCACCAGAGCGGGTCCCTGAGGTCCCCGTCGTAAGTCGAGAGCACCTGCTGCAACTCGAGAAAATCCAGGATGTTCTCCCCTCCAGGCGAGATGAGGCCCATTTCCGCTGAGGCGTCTCGAAGTTAATCACACCTAAACTCTGGAACTTCCAAAGGGTCCTTCACACCCTTGCTGCAACTCAAGAAGATCCCCGACATACCCGTCTCCACTCGAGAGAAAGCACGAGAATCCCGCCCACATCCAGAGGAGCCCCGTTTCCGCCTCTTAGCTCGAGAGGAGGTATCGTTTCCCGCGTGGTCGGAAAGAATTCCCGGAGTTCCCTTCGCATCTCAAGAGGATGCACTCTCCACAGGAAAGGCGAGAGGAAATCCAGGGTCGTGCCACATTCCAGAGTACCCCAGATGACTCAGTCCATTCCAGGGAAAACTGTCTTCCCTGCAGTGCCTCGACTTTCAAGCCGAGGATCGACTCACACCACGGTGGCACGTGGGACAGCCCTGTGGGGAAAGCCTCGTGGAAAGCCTCGCGGGAAAGCCTCCTTGGAAAGCCCCTGATCCCTTGATCCACGCGAAGGGAAGCGCGACACTGCTGCTACAGCTCGGGAGGAAAGCGCACATGCATGCCCCCACTCGAGACGAGGACTGACTCCCCTGGGGAGACTCCAGAAGTACCACAAGATCCATGTCAGAACTGGAGAGGAATCCTCAGGTTACAGCACTGACTCCACAGAAGGTCTTAGGCCCGGCATCGACGAGACAGGAATCCCGAGAGGCCCGAGCAACTCGCATGGGGACTGGCCTTTCCTGAGGCCACCAGAGCGGGTCCATGAGGTCGCCGTCGAAAGTCGAGAGCACCTGCCGCACCTCGAAAAAATTCAGGAGTTTCTCCCCTCCAGGCGAGATGAGGCCCATTTCCGCTGAGGCATCTCGAGGTTAATTACACCTAACCTCTGTAACTTCCAAAAGGTTTTTCCACCCTTACTGCTGCTCAAGAAGTTCCCCGACATACTCGTCTCCACTCGAGAGGAAGCACGAGAGTCCCGCCCACATCCAGAGGAGCCCCGTTTCCGCCTCTTAGCTGGAGAGGAGGGATCCTTTCCCTGCGTGGTCGAGAAAGAATTCCCGGCGTTCTCGTCGCATCTCAAGAGGAGGCGCTCTCCACAGGAAAGGCGGAGAGGAACTCCAGGGTCGTGCCACCATTCCCAGAGTCCCCCAGATGTCTCAGTACATTCCAGGGAAACCTATTTTCCCTGCACTACCTCGACTCTCAAGCCGAGGATCGACTCACAACACCGTGGCACGTGGGACAGCCCTGTGGGAAAGCCTCGTGGGAAAGCCTTGTTGGAAAGCATCTTGGGGAAAGCCTCGAGGGAAAGCCACTGTACCTTGATCCACACGACTGGAGCATGACACTGCTGCTACAGCTAGGGAGGAAAGCGCAGTGCATGCCCCACTCGAGACGAGGACTAACTCCCCCTGGAAGACTCCAGAAGTACCCAAGATCCATGTCAGCACTGCACAGGAAACCTCAGATTCCGGCACCGACTCCACACAAGGTCTTAGGCCCGACATGGACGGGAGAGGAATCCCGAGAGGCCCCGAGCAACTAGCATGGGGACTGGCCTTTTCTGAGGCCCCCAGAGCGGTCCCCTTGAGGTCCCCGTCGTAAGTCGAGAGCAACTGCCCTATCTCTAGAAAATCCAGGAGGTTCTCCCCTCCAGGCGAGATGAGGCCCATTTCTGCTGAGGCGTCTCGAGGCTAATCACACCTAATCTCTGGAACTTCCAAACGGTGCTTCACACCCTGGCTGCAACTCAAGATGTTCCCCGACATACCGTCTCCATTCGAGAGGAAGCACGGAG
>NW_017196938.1:0-8293 GCF_001704415.2 Capra hircus
AGAAGATTCTTGGCTCAGCTCATCCTGGCTTCCTCCTTTGCACTTAGGTCCCAGTCCTCCTTAAGGAGAGCTTAGGGGCTGGTGGTTGCACACTGCCAAGGGCTCCAGCAGTGAGAATTCTGTCAGAGGGAAGGGAAGGGCAACTGCAGGGCTCCTCCAGCGGTTGCTTGGCCGCCCAGATTCAGCGCCACACGGAGAGCACCAGGCTCCCAGGCCCCTGGCTGGGGTTTTCAGCCCCGCACACACGGAGGCTGATTCCTTGGGTGCCCAGAAAGTGTATGACAGACGTAGGTTCCCTAGCACTCTCCTCCCCAGCAGAGACATGTGCAGGTGTTTGGGGCCTGATCCTGCGTGTCTGGGTTCCTGCCCACAGCCCCAACTCAGGGGAAGCAGCCCCTGAGGCAAGACCTGCTGGAGGAGCCCTGCGCCCCCGCCTGATAGGCGAGTGCACAGCCAGCAGGGAAGCGAGCCTCCTCGGGGGAAGAGGAGGCAGCAAGTCCCCGTCAAGCTGAAATCCCTGCTTACACGAAGCTAAGTGCGACTCCAGTACGGCAGATCTCTAGCTCTGTTCAGAGCCCGATCTGGCAGAGTTCCTGGCACCTGCTCTGCCATAGGCGAGCCTTGCGCAGACTTGCCTTGCTTTAAGGCTCCCTCCCCAGGAAGGAGCAGGCTGTGTGAGGCTCGGAAACGCCACTGGCGCCTTCCTGGCTTCAGCTCTAACCCTGCCTTGCCTTTGCACTTAGGTCCCAGCGTCCTTGAGGAGGGCTTAGGGGCTGGTGGGTTGCACACTGCCAAGGGCTCCAGCAGTGAAAGCTCTGTCAGAGGGAAGCGAAGGGCAACAGCAGGGCTCCTTCAGCGGTTCTTGGCCGCCCAGACAGCGCCACACGGAGAGCACCAGGTTCCA
The DNA here is from genome assembly GCF_001704415.2 of Capra hircus. Lineage (NCBI taxonomy): Eukaryota > Metazoa > Chordata > Mammalia > Artiodactyla > Bovidae > Capra > Capra hircus. The sequence goes on from NW_017196938.1 coordinate 905, forward strand.
GGCCCCTGGCTGGGTTTTCATCCCCACACACGGAGGCTGACTCCGTGGGTGCCTAGAAAGTGTGTGAGAGACGTAGGTTCCCTAGCACTCTCCTCCCCAGCAGAGACATGTGCAGGTGGTTGGGGCCTGATCCTGCGTGTCTGGGTTCCGCCCACAGCCCAACTCAGGGGAAGCAGCCCCTGAGGCAAGACCTGCTGGAGGAGCCCTGCGCGCCCGCCTGATAGGCGAGAGCACAGCCAGCAGTGTAGCGAGCCTCCTCGGGAGAAGAGGAGGCAGCCGAGCCCAGTCAAGAGGAAAGCCCTGCTTGCACGGAGCTAAGTGGGCCTCCAGTACGGCAGAGCTCTAGCTCTGCTCAGAGCCCCGATCTGGCAGAGTTTCTGGCGCGAGGCTGCTCGGCCGGGGGCTCGCCTTGCCCAGACTTGCCTTGCTTTTAGGCTCCCTCCCAGGAAGGAGCTGTCTGAGCGAGCCTGGGAGACGCCACTGGTGCCTTCCTTGCCTCAGCTCCAATCCTGCCTTGCCTTTGCACATAGGTGCCAGGCGTGGTTGGGGAGGGCTTAGGGGTGGTGGGTTGCACACTGCCAAGGGCTTCAGCAGTGAGAGCTCTGTCAGAGGGAAGGGAAGGGCAACTGCAGGGCTCCTCCAGCGGTTTCTAGGCCGCCTAGAATCAGCGCCGCACCGAGAGCACCAGGCTCCCAGGGCCCCTGGCTGGGTTTTCAGCCCCGCACACACGGAGGCTGATTCCTTGGGTGCCCAGAAAGTGTATGACAGACGTAGGTTCCCTAGCACTCTCCTCCCCAGCAGAGACATGTGCAGGTGTTTGGGGCCTGATCCTGCGTGTCTGGGTTCCTGCCCACAGCCCCAACTCAGGGGAAGCAGCCCCTGAGGCAAGACCTGCTGGAGGAGCCCTGCGCCCCCGCCTGATAGGCGAGTGCACAGCCAGCAGGGAAGCGAGCCTCCTCGGGGAAAGAGGAGGCAGCCCAGCCCGTCAAGTTGAAAGCCCTGCTTGCACGGAGCTAAGTGCGCCTCCAGTACGGCAGAGCTCTAGCTCTGCTCAGAGCCCCGATCTGGCAGAGTTCCTGGCGCGAGGCTGCTCTGCCGGGGGCTAGCCTTGCCCAGACTTGCCTTGCTTTTAGGCTGCCTCTCCAGGAAGGAGCAGGCAGCAGGAGCCTGGGAGTCGCCACTGGCGCCTTTCTTGCCTCAGCTCCAATCCTGCCTTGCCTTTGCACTTAGGTCCCAGTCCTCCTTAAGGAGAGCTTAGGGGCTGGTGGGTTGCACACTGCCAAGGGCTCCAGCAGTGAGAATTCTGTCAGAGGGAAGGGAAGGGCAACTGCAGGGCTCCTCCAGCGGTTGCTTGGCCGCCCAGATTCAGCGCCAGCACGGAGAGCACCAGGCTCCCAGGGCCCCTGGCTGGGGTTTTCAGCCCCGCACACACGGAGGCTGATTCCTTGGGTGCCCAGAAAAGTGTATGACAGACGTAGGTTCCCTAGCACTCTCCTCCCAGCAGAGACATGTGCAGGTGTTTGGGGCCTGATCCTGCGTGTCTGGGTTCCTGCCACAGCCCCAACTCAGGGGAAGCAGCCCCTGAGGCAAGACCTGCTGGAGGAGCCCTGCGCCCCGCCTGATAGGCGAGTGCACAGCCAGCAGGGAAGCGAGCCTCCTCGGGGGAAGAGGAGGCAGCAAGTCCCCGTCAAGCTGAAATGCCCTGCTTGCACGAAGCTAAGTGCGCCTCCAGTACGGCAGATCTCTAGCTCTGTTCAGAGGCCCGATCTGGCAGAGTTCCTGGCACGCAAGATGCTCTGCCATAGGGCGAGCCTTGGCGCAGACTTGGCCTTGCTTTTAAGGCTCCCTCCCCAGGAAGGAGCAGGCTGTGTGAGGCCTCGGGAAACGCCACTGGCGCCTTCCTGGCTTCAGCTCTACCCCTGCCTTGCCTTTGCACTTAGGTCCCAAGCGTCCTTGAGGAGGGCTTAGGGGCTGGTGGGTTGCACACTGCCAAGGGCTCCAGCAGTGAAAGCTCTGTCAGAGGGAAGCGAAGGGCAACAGCAGGGCTCCTTCAGCGGTTCCTTGGCCCCAGAAAAGCTCCGCACGGAGAGCACCAGGTTCCAAGGGCCCTGGCTGGGTTTTGCATCCCACACTCCCAGAGGCTGACTAGAAAGTGTGTGAGAGACGTAGGTTCCCTAGCACTCTCTCCCCAGCAGAGACACCAGGATCATTTTTAAGCATTTAAGGAAATTACAAAATTGGCCCCCCTCAATAAAACCTGCAATAAAGCTGGCCTTGTCTCTGCTGGGGAGGAGAGTGCTAGGGAACCTACGTCTCTCACACACTTTCTAGGCACCACGGAGTCAGCCTCTGGAGTGTGGGGATGCAAAACCCAGCCAGGGGCCCTTGGAACCTGGTGCTCTTGCGGAGCTTGTCTGGGCGGCCAAAACCGCTGAAGGAGCCCTGCTGTTGCCCTTCGCTTCCCTCTGACAGAGCTTTCACTGCTGGAGCCCTTGGCAGTGTGCAACCCACCAGCCCCTAAGCCCTCCTCAAGGACGCTTGGGACCTAAGTGCAAAGGCAAGGCAGGGTAGAGCTGAAGCCAGGAAGGCGCCAGTGGCGACTCCCAGGCCTCACTGACTGCCTGCTCCTTCCTGGAGAGGCAGCCTAAAAGCAAGGCAAGTCTGCGCAAGGCTCGCCCTTGGCAGAGCAGCCTTCGTGCCAGGAACTCTGCCAGATCGGGGCCTCTGAACAGAGCTAGAGATCTGCCGTACTGGAGGCGCACTTAGCTTCGTGCAAGCAGGGCATTTCAGCTTGACGGGGACTGGGCTGCCTCCTCTTCCCCCGAGGAGGCTCGCTTCCCTGCTGGCTGTGGCACTCGCCTATCAGGCGGGGGCGCAGGGCTCCTCCAGCAGGTCCTTGCCTCAGGGGCTGCTTCCCCTGAGTTGGGGCTGTGGGCAGGAACCCAGACACGCAGGATCAGGCCCCAACCACCCTGCACATGTCTCTGCTGGGGAGGAGAGTGCTAGGGAACCTACGTCTGTCATACACTTTCTGGGCACCCAAGGAATCAGCCTCCGTGTGTGCGGGGCTGAAAACCCCAGCCAGGGCCCTGGGAGCCTGGTGCTCTCCGTGCGGCGCTGATTCTAGGGCGGCCTAGAAACCGCTGGAGGAGCCCTGCAGTTGCCTTCCCTTCCCTCTGACAGAATCTCACTGCTGGAAGCCCTTGGCAGTGTGCAACCCACCAGCCCCTAAGCCTCTCCCTTAAGGACGGACCTGGGACCTAAGTGCAAAGGCAAGGCAGGATTGGAGCTGAGGCAAGAAAGGCGCCAGTGGCGACTCCCAGGCTCCTGCTGCCTGCTCCTTCCTGGAGAGGGCAGCCTAAAAGCAAGGCAAGTCTGGGCAAGGCTAGCCCCCGGCAGAGCAGCCTCGCCCAGGAACTCTGCCAGATCGGGGCTCTGAGCAGAGCTAGAGCTCTGCCGTACTGGAGGCGCACTTAGCTCCGTGCAAGCAGGGCTTTCAACTTGACTGGGCTCGGGCTGCCTCCTCTTCCCCGAGGAGGCTCGCTTCCCTGCTGGCTGTGCACTCGCCTATCAGGCGGGGGCGCAGGGCTCCTCCAGCAGGTCTTGCCTCAGGGGCTGCTTCCCCTGAGTTGGGGCTGTGGGCAGGAACCCAGACACGCAGGATCAGGCCCCAAACACCTGCACATGTCTCTGCTGGGGAGGAGAGTGCTAGGGAACCTACGTCTGTCATACACTTTCTGGGCACCCAAGGAATCAGCCTCCGTGTGTGCGGGGCTGAAAACCCCAGCCAGGGCCCTGGGAGCCTGGTGCTCTCGGTGCGGCCGCTGATTCTAGGCGGCCTAGAAACCGCTGGAGGAGCCCTGCAGTTGCCCTTCCCTTCCCTCTGACAGAGCTCTCACTGCTGAAGCCCTTGGCAGTGTGCAACCACCACCCCCTAAGCCTCCCCAACGACGCCTGGCACCTATGTGCAAAGGCAAGGCAGGATTGGAGCTGAGGCAAGGAAGGCACCAGTGGCGTCTCCCAGGCTCGCTCAGACAGCTCCTTCCTGGGAGGGAGCCTAAAAGCAAGGCAAGTCTGGGCAAGGCGAGCCCCGGCCGAGCAGCCTCGCGCCAGAAACTCTGCCAGATCGGGGCTCTGAGCAGAGCTAGAGCTCTGCCGTACTGGAGGCCACTTAGCTCCGTGCAAGCAGGGCTTTCCTCTTGACTGGGCTCGGCTGCCTCCTCTTCTCCCGAGGAGGCTCGCTACACTGCTGGCTGTGCTCTCGCCTATCAGGCGGGCGCGCAGGGCTCCTCCAGCAGGTCTTGCCTCAGGGGCTGCTTCCCCTGAGTTGGGGCTGTGGGCGGAACCCAGACACGCAGGATAAGGCCCCAACCACCTGCACATGTCTCTGCTGGGGAGGAGAGTGCTAGGGAACCTACGTCTCTCACACACTTTCTAGGCACCCACGGAGTCAGCCTCTGGAGTGTGGGGATGCAAAACCCAGCCAGGGGCCCTTGGAACCTGGTGCTCTCCGTGCGGCTTGTCTGGGCGGCCAAGGAACCGCTGAAGGAGCCCTGCTGTTGCCCTTCGCTTCCCTCTGACAGAGCTTTCACTGCTGGAGCCCTTGGCAGTGTGCAACCCACCAGCCCCTAAGCCCTCCTCAAGGACGCTTGGGACCTAAGTGCAAAGGCAAGGCAGGGGTAGAGCTGAAGCCAGGAAGGCGCCAGTGGCGTTTCCGAGCCTCACACAGCCTGCTCCTTCCTGGGAGGGAGCCTTAAAGCAAGGCAAGTCTGCGCAAGGCTCGCCTATGGCAGAGCATCTTGGTGCCAGGAACTCTGCCAGATCGGGCCTCTGAACAGAGCTAGAGATCTGCCGTACTGGAGTCGCACTTAGCTTCGTGTAAGCAGGGATTTCAGCTTGACGGGGACTTGCTGCCTCCTCTTCCCCCGAGGAGGCTCGCTTCCCTGCTGGCTGTGCACTCGCCTATCAGGCGGGGCGCAGGGCTCCTCCAGCAGGTCTTGCCTCAGGGGCTGCTTCCCCTGAGTTGGGGCTGTGGGCAGGAACCCAGACACGCAGGATCAGGCCCCAAACACCTGCACATGTCTCTGCTGGGAGGAGAGTGCTAGGGAACCTACGTCTGTCATACACTTTCTGGGCACCCAAGGAATCAGCCTCCGTGTGTGCGGGCTGAAAACCCCAGCCAGGGGGACCTGGGAGCCTGGTGCTCTCCGTGTGGCGCTGAATCTGGGCGGCCAAGCAACCGCTGGAGGAGCCCTGCAGTTGCCCTTCCCTTCCCTCTGACAGAATTTCACTGCTGAGCCCTTGGCAGTGTGCAACCCACCAGCCCCTAAGCTCTCCTTAAGGAGGACTGGGACCTAAGTGCAAAGGCAAGGCAGGATTGGAGCTGAGGCAAGAAAGCGCCAGTGGCGACTCCCAGGCTCCTGCTGCCTGCTCCTTCCTGGAGAGGCAGCCTAAAAGCAAGGCAAGTCTGGGCAAGGCTAGCCCCCGGCAGAGCAGCCTCGCGCCAGGAACTCTGCCAGATCGGGGCTCTGAGCAGAGCTAGAGCTCTGCCGTACTGGAGGCGCACTTAGCTCCGTGCAAGCAGGGCTTTCAACTTGACGGGGCTGGGCTGCCTCCTCTTCCCCGAGGAGGCTCGCTTCCCTGCTGGCTGTGCACTCGCCTATCAGGCGGGGGGCGCAGGCTCCTCCAGCAGGTCTTGCCTCAGGGGCTGCTTCCCTGAGTTGGGGCTGTGGGCAGGAACCCAGACACGCAGGATCAGGCCCCAACACCTGCACATGTCTCTGCTGGGGAGGAGAGTGCTAGGGAACCTACGTCTGTCATACACTTTCTGGGCACCCAAGGAATCAGCCTCCGTGTGTGCGGGGCTGAAAACCCAGCCAGGGCCCTGGGAGCCTGGTGCTCTCGGTGCGGCGCTGATTCTAGGCGGCCTAGAAACCGCTGGAGGAGCCCTGCAGTTGCCCTTCCCTTCCCTCTGACAGAGCTCTCACTGCTGAAGCCCTTGGCAGTGTGCAACCCACCACCCCCTAAGCCCTCCCAACCACGCCTGGCACCTATGTGCAAAGGCAAGGCAGGATTGGAGCTGAGGCAAAGGAAGGCACCAGTGGCGTCTCCCAGGCTCGCTCAGACAGCTCCTTCCTGGGGAGGGAGCCTAAAAGCAAGGCAAGTCTGGGCAAGGCGAGCCCCCGGCCGAGCAGCCTCGCGCCAGAAACTCTGCCAGATCGGGGCTCTGAGCAGAGCTAGAGCTCTGCCGTACTGGAGGCCACTTAGCTCCGTGCAAGCAGGGCTTTCCTCTTGACTGGGCTCGGCTGCCTCCTCTTCTCCCGAGGAGGCTCGCTACACTGCTGGCTGTGCTCTCGCCTATCAGGCGGCGGGCGCGCAGGGCTCCTCCAGCAGGTCTTGCCTCAGGGGCTGCTTCCCTGAGTTGAGGCTGGGCGGAACCCAGACACGCAGGATAAGGCCCCAACCACCTGCACATGTCTCTGCTGGGGAGGAGAGTGCTAGGGAACCTACGTCTCTCACACACTTTCTAGGCACCCACGGAGTCAGCTCTGGGAGTGTGGGGATGCAAAACCCAGCCAGGGGCCCTTGGAACCTGGTGCTCTCCGTGCGGAGCTTTGTCTGGGGCGGCCAAGGAACCGCTGAAGGAGCCCTGCTGTTGCCCTTCGCTTCCCTCTGACAGAGCTTTCACTGCTGGAGCCCTTGGCAGTGTGCAACCCACCAGCCCCTAAGCCCTCCTCAAGGACGCTTGGACCTAAGTGCAAAGGCAAGGCAGGGGTAGAGCTGAAGCCAGGAAGGCCAGTGGCGTTTCCGAGCCTCACACAGCCTGCTCCTTCCTGGGGAGGGAGCCTTAAAGCAAGGCAAGTCTGCGCAAGGCTCGCCTATGGCAGAGCATCTTGGTGCCAGGAACTCTGCCAGATCGGGCCTCTGAACAGAGCTAGAGATCTGCCGTACTGGAGTCGCACTTAGCTTCGTGTAAGCAGGGATTCAGCTTGACGGGACTTGCTGCCTCCTCTTCCCCGAGGAGGCTCGCTTCCCTGCTGGCTGTGCACTCGCCTAGCGGCGGGCGCAGGGTCCAGGGGGCGCAGGGCTGCTTCCCCGGAGGGCTGGGGCAGGAACCCAGACACGCAGGATCAGGCCCCAAACACCTGCACGCGGCGGGGGAGGAGAGGGCGAGGGAACCGACGGGCGGGCAGACACGGGGCGGGCACCCAAGGAAGCAGCCGCCGGGGGCGGGGCGGAAAAACCCAGCCAGGGGACCGGGGAGCCGGGGGCGCGCCGGGGCGCGGAAGCGGGCGGCCAAGCAACCGCGGGAGGAGCCGGCAGGGGCCCGGCCCGGCCCGGACAGAAGGCGCACGGCGGGAGCCCGGGGCAGGTGCAACCCACCAGCCC
>NW_017196939.1:0-8292 GCF_001704415.2 Capra hircus
ACCATAGGAAGTTCCAAAGGTTAGGTGTGATTAGCCCTCGAGATGCCTCAGCGGAAATGGGCCTCATCTCGCCTGGAGGGGAGAACCTCCTGGATTTTCTCGAGTTGCGGCAGGTGCTCTCGACTTACGATGGGGACCTCAGGGACCCCGCTCTTGTGGCCTCAGGAAAGGCCAGTCCCCATGCGAGATGCTCGGTGGTCTCTCGGGATTCCCTCCGTCGATGCCTGGGCCTAAGACCTTGTGTGGAGTCAGTGCCGGAACCTGAGGATTCCAGTCCAGTGCTGACATGGATCTTGGGGTACTTCTGGAGTCTCCCCAGGGGAGTCAGTCTCGTCTCGAGTGGGCGCATGCACGTGCGCTTTCCTCCCGAGCTGTAGGCAGCAGTGTCACGCTTCCCTTCGCGTGGATCAAGGGATCTGTGGCTTTCCCTCGAGTCTATCCCACGAGGCTTCCCACGAGGCTTTCCCACAGGGCTGTCCCACGTGCCACCGGGTGTGAGTCGATCCTCGGCTTGGAAGTCGAGGCAGTGCAGGGAAAACAGGTTTCCCTGGAATGACTGAGACATCTGGGAATGGTGGCAACGACCCTGGAGTTCCTCTCGCTTTCCTGTGGAGAGTGCGCTCCTCTGATTCGAAGGGGAAGGCCGGAATTCTTTCCCGACCACCGCAGGAAAGGATCCTCCTCTCGAGCAAGAGGGGAAAACGGGGCTCCTCTGGATGTGGGCGGACTCTCGTGCTTCCTCTCGAGTGGAGACGGGTATGTGGGGGAACTTCTTGAGTTGCAGCAAGGGTGTGAAGGACCCATAGGAAGTTCCAAGGTTAGGTGTGATTAGCCTCGAGAAGCCTCAGCGGAAATGGGCCTCATTCGCCTGGAGGGAGAACCTCCTGGATTTTCTCGAGTTGCGGCAGGTGCTCTCGACTTACGATGGGACCTCAGGGACCGCTCTGTGGCCTCAGGAAAGGCCAGTCCCCATGCGAGATGCTCGGTGGTCTCTCGGGATTCCTCTCCGTCGATGCCGGGCCTAAGACCTTGTGTGGAGTCGGTGCCGGAACCTGAGGATTCCTCCAGTGCTGACATGGATCTTGGGGTACTTCTGGAGTCTCCCCAGGGGAGTCAGTCCTCGTCTCGAGTGGGGGCATGCACGTGCGCTTTCCTCCCGAGCTGTAGCAGCAGTGTCACGCTTCCCTTCGCGTGAACCAAGGGATCAGGGGCTTTCCCTCGAGGCTTTCCCACGAGGTTTTCACACGAGGCTTTCCCACAGGGCTGTCCACGTTCCACCGTGGTTTGAGTCTATTCTCGCTAGAAAGTCGAGGCAGTGCAGGGAAAACAGGTTTCCCTGGAATGGACTGAGACATCTGGGGGACTCTGGAATGGTGGCACGACCCTGGAGTTCCTCTCGCTTTCCTGTGGAGAGCGCCTCCTCTTGAGATGCGACGGGAACGCCGGGAATTCTTTCCCGACCACGCAGGGAAAGGATCCCTCCTCTCGAGCTAAGAGGCGGAAACGGGGCTCCTCTGGATGTGGGCGGGACTCTCGTGCTTCCTCTCGAGTGGAGTCGGGTATGTCGGGGAACTTCTTGAGTTGCAGCAAGGGTGTGAAGGACCCTTTGGAAGTTCCAGAGTTTAGGTGTGATTAGCCTCGAGACGCCTCAGCGGAAATGGGCCTCATCTCGCCTGGAGGGGAGAACCTCCTGGATTTTCTCGAGTTGCGGCAGGTGCTCTCGACTTACGACTGGGACCTCAGGGACCCGCTCTGGTGGCCTCAGGAAAGGCCAGTCCCCATGCGAGTTGCTCGGGGTCTCTCGGGATTCCTCTCCATCGATGCCGGGCCCTAAGACTGCCGGGAGCCAGTGTGAGGAAGCCCGCCCGTGACAAGGTTATGAGGAAGGAAGCTGACATACGCAAGGCGTGCTCAGACTTCAGGGACCCCTCTGGAAATTTTTAAGCATGTACCCCAACAAAAATCTGCCGGTTTTTGTGCTCTGCTTTTTCACTCTTCTGACCTTTTCTGGAAAAAGTCAATTCAGTCCGTTAGTCTTCTGCATTTGAAAGAGTGTTTCAATCCAAAAACCCTCTGATTTCTTTCTAGCCTGCCTGTAGGACTCGTACAGCTGCTCTTCTGATTGTTTGAGGCCTCCTGACCGCAGGAGGCACTGGAAGCTTAAATCATCCTAGGAATGCAGGAGTTTCCGAGGAGTCAAAATCTTTAGAATAGGACTGATTAAAAGTTTCATTTTTTGGGTCAATGCTTGCTGCCAAATTTTCATATCCTTTATTTTTAGATATAGTTGGTTTATAGAAAAACAAGTAGTTTACCTGGTATTAGCAACATTAGATCTTTGAGTTAAGTACCTTCTTTGTTATAACCCACTGCACCTTTGTTCTATAGAGATGTAACTTTAATGCTTTAAGGAGATGCAGATTAAAGAAAAACACTTCAGGGGAAACAAAATTAACATTCATTAAGGAAGAGAGCCAAAAAGTGTTAACAAGCCTCTTGGCCAGAAGATAATGTAAATCACCTGAGACCTTTTGTATACAAAATGATATACAGAAAGAATCTGGGTTGCGAACACTACATAATTTTGTGTTATCCATTGATCTCCATGTTTTATCAAAAGTATAAAAGGCCTTCTGAACAATAAAGGAGGAGGCCAGGGGCCGGGGGCCAGTTTCTCGGACCAGCTTCTCGAACTAGTCTCTCAGCCTGGTTTCTTGGGACTCTGGCTCGCCCCGTGTCTTTCTCTCTCTTTCTTCTTCTCTACCTTTCCTTCTCTCTGCTCTTTACTATAACTTCAGGCTGAATCTCCAACTGGAGTGCGGAGGCTTGCCAGGTCTACTTACTTGCCCTGGCTGTTAAGACCCGCACGAAAGGGAGCTTAAGGCGAGGCACCCTTAGATATTCCAGCGGGCGCCGGTGGCCCAACGAAGGTGGTGCAAATTCCTTGTCTGGAATTTTATTGGCCGTCCGCGTAAACCAAGCTATTCAGCCCTCTTCCTCCACTTAATCTTCTTACTACACTATAGTTTCCGAATCTAATCTTACATTAATAAATAAACAAGTCTTTCCACACCAACGCCGTCACCCTTCGAATTCCCTGGATCCACCGGGGCTGGACCCCGGCATAAGACCTTGTGTGGAGTCGGTGCCGAAACCTGAGGATTCCTCTCCAGTGCTGACATGGAACTTGGGGTACTTCTGGAGTCTCCCCAGGGGAGTCAGTCCTCGTCTCGAGTGGGGGCATGCATGTGCGCTTTCCTCCCGAGCTGTAGCAGCAGTGTCATGCTTCCCTTCGCGTGGATCAAGGGATCTGTGGCTTTCCCACGAGGCTTTCCCACAGGGCTGTCCCACGTGCCACCGTCGTGTGAGTCGATCCTCGGCTTGAAAGTCGAGGCAGTGCAGGGAAAAAAGGTTTCCCTGAAATGGCCTGAGACATCTGGGGGACTCTGGGAATGGTGGAACGACCCTGGAGTTCCATACGCCTTTCCTGTGTAAAGCGTCCCCTCTTGAGATGCTATGGGAACGCGGGGAATTCTTTCCAGACAACGCACGGAAAGGATCCCACCTCTGGAGCTAAGAGGCAGAAATGGGGCTCCTCTGGATGTGGGCGGGACTCTCGTGCTTCCTCTCGAGTGGAGACGGGTATGTCGGGGAACTTCTTGAGTTGCAGCAAGGGTGTGAAGGACCCTTTGGAAGTTCCAGAGGTTAGGTGTGATTAGCCTCAAGACGCCTCAGCGGAAATGGGCCTCATCTCGCCTGGAGGGGAGAACCTCCTGGATTTTCTCGAGTTGCGGCAGGTGCTCTCGACTTATGATGGGGACATCAGGGACCCGCTCTGGTGGACTCAGGAAAGGCCAGTCCACATGCGCGTTGCTCAGGGGCCTCTTGGGATTCCTCTCCCGTCGATGCCGGGGCCTACGACCTTGTGTGGATTCGGTGCTGGAACTTGAGGATTCCTCTCCAGTACTGACATGGATATTGGGGTACTTCTGGAGTCTCCCCAGGGGAGTCAGTCGTAGTCTCGAGTGGGGGCATGAACGTGCGATTTCCTCCAGAGCTGTAGCAGCAGTGTCACGCTTCCCTTCGCGTGGATCAAGGGATCTGTGGCTTTCCCTCGAGACTTTACCACGAGGCTTTCCCACGGGGGGCTTTCCCACGAGGCTTTCCCACAGGGCTGTCCCACGTGCCACAGTGGTGTGAGTCGATCCTCGCTAGAAAGTCAAGGCAGTGCAGGGAAAACAGCTTTCCCTGGAATGGACTGAGACATCTGGGGGACTCAGCGAATGGTGGCACGACCCTTGAGTTCCTCTCGCCTGTCGTGTGGAGAGCGCCTCATCTTGAGATGCGACGGGAACGCCGGGAATTCATTCCCAAACACACAGGGAAAGGATCCCTCCTCTCGAGCTAGGAGGCGGACACGGGGCTCCTCTGGATGTGGGCGGGACTCTCGAGCTTCCTCTCCAGTGGAGACGGGTATGTCGGGGAACTTCTTGAGTTGCAGCAAGGGTGTGAATGACCCTTTGGAATTTCCAGAGTTTAGGTGTGATTAGCCTGGAGACGCCTCAGGGGAAATGGGCCTCATCTCGCCTGGAGGGGAGAACCTCCTGGATTTTCTCGAGTTGCGGCAGGTGCTCTCGACTTACGACGGGACCTCAGGGACCCGCTCTGGTGGCCTCAGGAAAGGCCAGTACCCATGCGAGTTGCTAGGGGCCCTCTCGGGATTCCTTCCCCGTCGATGCCGGGGCCTAAGACCTTGTGTGGAGTCGGTGCCGGAACCTGAGGATTCCTCTCCAGTGCTGACATGGATCTTGGGGTACTTCTGGAGTCTCCCCAGGGGAGCCAGTAGTCGTCTCGAGTGGGGGCATGCACCTGCGCATTCCTCCGGAGGTGTAGCAGCGGTGTCATGCTCCCGTCGCGTGGATGAAGGGATCAGTGGCTTTCCCTCGAGGCTTCCTCAGGAAGCTTTCCCAAGAGGTTTTTCCACGAGGCTTTTCCACAGGTCTGTCCCAAGTGCCACTGTGGTGTGAGTCGATCCTCGGCTTGAAAGTCAAGGCAGTGCAGGGAATACAGGTTTCCCTGGAAAGGACTGAGACATCTGGAGTACTCAGGGAACGGTGGCACGACCCTGGAGTTCCTCTCGCCTTTCCTGTGGAGAGCGCCTCCCCTTGAGATGCGTTCTGAACGTCGGGAATTCTTTCCCGAGCACCCAGGGAAAGGATCCCTCCTCTCGAGCTAGGAGGCGGAAACGGGGCTTCTCTGGATGTGGGCGGGACTCTCGTCCTTCCTCTCGAGTTGAGACGGGTATGTCGGCGAACTTCTTGAGTTGCAGCAAGGGTGTGAAGGACCCTTTGGAAGTTCCAGAGGTTAGGTGTGATTAGCCTCGAGACGCCTCAGCGGAAATGGGCCTCATCTCGTCTGGAGGGGAGACCTCCTGGATTTTCTCGAGTTGCGGCAGGTGCTCTCGACTTACGACTGGGACCTCAGGGACCCGATCTGGTGGCCTCAGGAAAGGCCAGTCCCCTTGCGAGTTGCTCGGGGGGCCTCTCGGGATTCTTCTCCCGTCGATGCCGGGGCCTGAGACCTTGTGTGGAGTCTGTGCCGGAACCAGAGGATTCCTCTCAAGTGCTGACATGGATCTTGGGTACTTCTGGAGTCTCCCAGGGGAGTCATTCCTCGTCGCGAGTGGGGACATGTGCGTTTTTCCTCCCGAGCTGTAGCAGCAGTGTCACGATTCCCTTCGCGTGGATGCAGGGATCTGTGGCTTTCCCTGGAGGCTTTCCCACGAGGCTTTCCCACGAGGCGTTCCCATTGCTGTCCCACGTGCCACCGTGGTATGAGTCGATCCTCGACTTGAAAGTCGAGGCAGTGCAGGGAAAACTGGTTTCCCTGTTATGGACTGAGCTTCTGGGGACTCTGGGAATGGTGGCACGACCCTGGAGTTCTTCTTGCCTTTCCTGTGGAGAGTGCCTCCTCCTGAGATGCGACGGGAACGCCGGGAATTCTTTCCCGACCACGCAGGGAATGAATCCCTCCTCTGGAACTATGAAGCGGAAACGGGGCTCCTCTGTATGTAAGTGGGACTCTCGTGCTTCTTCTCGATTGGAAACGGGTATGTCGAGGAAATTCTTGAGTTGCAGCAAGGGTGTGAAGGACCCTTTGGAAGTTCCAGAGGTTAGGGGTGATTAGCCTCGAGACGCCTCAGCGGAAATGGGCCTCATATCGCCTGAAGGGGAGAAACTCCTGAATTTTCTCGAGTTGCGGCAGGTACTGTGGACTTAGACCGGGACCTCAGGGACCCGCTCTGGTGGCCTCAGGAAAGGCCAGTCGCCATGCAAGTGGCTCGCCGGCCTCTCGGGATTCCTCTCCCGTCGATGCCGGGGCCTAAGATCTTGTCTGGAGTGGGTGCCGGAACCTGAGGATTCCTCTCCAGTGCTGACATGGATCTTTGGGTACTTCTGGAGTCTCCCCAGGGGGGTCAGTCCTCATCTTGAGTGGGGGCATGCACGTTCGCTGTCCTCCCGAGTTGTAGCAGCAGTGTCACCATTCCCTTCGCGTGGATCAAGAGATCTGTGGCTTTCCCTCGAGGCTTTTCCACGAGGCTTTCCCACGAGGGTTTCCCACAGGGCTGTCCCACGAGCCACCGTGGTGTGAGTCGATCCTCGGCTTGAAATTCGAGGCAGTGCAGGGAAAACAGGTTTCCCTGGAATGGACTGAGACATCTGGGTGACTCTGAGAAAGGTGGCGCGACCCTGGAGTTCCTCTTGCCTTTCCTGTGGAGAGCGCCTCCTCTTGAGATGCGACGGGAACGCCGGGAATTCTTTCCCGACCACGCAGGGAAAGGATCCCTCCTCTCGAGCTAGGAGGCGGAAACGGGGCTCCTCTGGATGTGGGCGGAACTCTCGTGCTTCCTCTCGAGTGGAGACGTGTATGTCGGGAACTTCCTGAGTTTCAGCAAGGGTGTGAAGGACCCTTTGCAAGTTCCAGAGGTTAGGTGTGACTAGCCTGGAGACGCCTCAGCGGAAATGGGCCTCATCTCGCCTGGAGGGGAGAACCTCCTGGATTTTCTCGAGTTGCGGCAGGTGCTCTCGACTTACGACGGGGACCCCTGGGACCCGCACTGGTGGCCTCAGGAAAGGCCAGTCCCCATGCGAGTTGCACGGGGGCCTCTCGGGATTCCTCTCGTCGATGCTGGGGCCTAAGACCTTGTGTGGAGTCAGTGCCACAACCTGAGGATTCCTCTCCAATGCTGACATGGATCTTGGGGTACTTCTGGAGTCTCCCCAGGGGAGTCAGTCCTCGTCTCGAGTGGGGGCATTCACGTGCGCTTTCCTCCCGAGCTGTAGCAGCAGTGTCGTGCTTCCCTTCGCATGGATCAAAGGATCAGGGGCTTTCCCTCGAGGCTTTCCCACGAGGCTTTCCCAAGGCTTTCCAGACAGGGCTGTCCTACGTGCCACCGTGGTGTGAGTCGAGCCTCGCTTGAAAGTCGAGGCAGTGCAGGGAAAACAGGTTTCCCTGGAATGGACTGAGACATCTGGGGTACTCTGGGAATGTGGCACGACCCTGGAGATCCTCTCGCCTTTCCTGTGGAGAGCGCCTCCTCTTGAGATGCGACGTTAATGCCGGGAATTCTTTCCTCACCACGCAGGGAAAGGATCACTCCTCTCGAGCTAGGAGGCGGAAACGGGGCTCCTCTGGATGAGGGCGGGACTCTCGTGCTTCCTCTCGAGTGGAGACGGGTATGTCGGGGAACTTCTTGAGTTGCAGCAAGGGTGTGAAGGACCCTTTGTAAGTTCCAGTGGTTAGGTGTGATTAGCCTCGAGACGCCTCAGCGAAAAATGGGCCTCATTTCGCGTGGATGGGAGAACCTCCTAGATTTTCTCGAGTTGGGGCAGGTGCTCTCGACTTCCGACTGGGACCTCAGGGACCCACTCTGGTAGCCTCAGGAAAGGCCAGTCCCCATGCGAGTTGCTCGGGGGCTTCTCGGGATTCTTCTCCCTTCGATGCCGGGGCCTAAGATCTTGTGTGGAGTCGGTGCCGGAACCTGAGGATTCCTCTCCAGTGCTGACATGGATCTTGGGTACTTCTGGAGTCTCCCCTGGGGAGTCAGTTCTCGTCTCGAGTGGGGGCATGCACGTGCGCTTTTCCTCCGAGCTGTAGCTGCAGTGTCACCCTTCCCTTCTCGTGTATCAAGGGATCTGTGCCTTTCCCTCGAGGCTTTCCATCAAAGCTTTCCCACGAGGGTTTCCCAAAGGCTGTCCCACGAGGCTTTCCCACGAGGCTTTCCACAGGCTG